>NC_053022.1:294768317-295068317 GCF_003073215.2 Triticum urartu
CAAGCTTCTCAGCATCCAGCTTGCCCCAATGGACCTTAGCACGGGCAAGGGCCCTATGGGCACCTTCAATGCAGACGGAGCGCTTGATGACTTCGAGCCTCGGACAGGCCCCCACCAGCCGCTGCACCAGCCCGAAATAGCTCCTAGGCAGAGCCTCTCCAGGCCACAGCCGAACTATGAGGCCCTTCATGGCCTGTTCGGCCGCCTTGTGGAGCTCGACCAGTTGCTTCAGCTGCTCGCTCAGGGGCACGGGGTGTCCGGCCTCAACGTACTAAGACCAGAACACCTTCTCTGTCGAGCTTCCCTCCTCGGCTCGATAGAATGCGGTGCCATCAGACACACTCCGGGGAAGATCTGCGAACGCTCCTGGAGAGCTCCGGATTCGGGTAAGTAACAAATAACTCATGTTTATGTGTTTGCTTTTCATAAAGAATGCCTTACCCGCCGCTATCTTCTTCACCTCATCCAACTCCTGGAGGGTCTTCTGGGATTCGGCCTTGGCAGACTTGGCATTTTCAATAGCCGCCGCGAGCTCGGACGCTCGCGTCTTTGAGTCAAGCTCCAAACTCTCATGTTTTTTCATGAGAACCTGGAGCTCTTGCCACACCTTGCCAACTTGGGCCTCATACTTCTCCCGCTCGGTGCGCTCCGTGGCCGCCCTCTCCTCGGCCTCGAGCAGCGCTTGCTTAAGGGTCGCCACCTCAGACGTGGCCCCTACAATAGCCACGATAATCCTATCATTTTTTGCAATTGCACCTTTATATATATATTTAAACAAGGTATTTCTTACCTTCATTGTCCTCGAGCTGCTTCTTGGCACGCCCGAGCTCTTGCTCGGACCGCTCGAGGTTCTGCTTTAGCGTGTCCACTTCCGCAGTCAGTGCGGCGGACGCAAGCAGAGAAGCCTGCATACGCATATTGACTCCTTTTTTTAGACTCCTGCGAATTTTATTTGATCCTCTTTTCGGCTTTTCTTCCCGAACGCCAAACAGAGCATCAGGGGCTACTGTCTATGTGGTAATATTATTTACACATTCTTTACTTACCTCAAAGCCTGTTAAAAGGCTAGTACAAGCTTCAGTCAGTCCGCTCTTGGCGGACTGAGCCTTCTGGACCACCGCACTCATAATGGCGCGGTGCTCCTCGTCGATGGAGGCGCCTTGGAGCGCCTCCAATAGATTGTCCAGCACCTCTGGTTGGACGGGGGTCACCGGCACGGTGGGCTTGCTCCTCTTGGAAGGAGGTCCCCCGCCAGACTCTGGAACCTTTGAAGGTTCCGGAGCGGTGTCCGGCCTAGAGCCGGACTTGGAGCCCTGGGGGGTTTCATCCCCTTTACTCCTGGAGTCCGGGAGGTCGCCTTGCGGCGCCTCCAGGACCACCTCCTCCCGGCTTGGAACCTGTTGGGACAACACTTCGGTGTCGTCCGTAGGGCGGGGGGAGGAAGCCGTCGGAAGCGAGTTCACA
Organism: Triticum urartu; assembly: GCF_003073215.2. NCBI lineage: Eukaryota > Viridiplantae > Streptophyta > Magnoliopsida > Poales > Poaceae > Triticum > Triticum urartu. Next base: position 294,769,782 of record NC_053022.1, read on the forward strand.
TCCGATGAGTCAAGTGAGCCGCTCGACGACGCGTCGAGCCGGTCTTTGGGTGGTCTGCATAAACATATTCGACATAAGGGAAAGCTGTGCAATAAACGGATACTTTGAATTACTCTGGTATCCGGATACTTACGATTTTGCCAGGGGCCTGGCCCTGAGCGGCCACTCCTCTCCGCCGTCGTCGGCGTCGGTGGAGTAGTCCGGAGGAAGGGTTTTCCCCTTCTTGGACCCTTCGGTCTCCCCAGTTGGGGCGGCCTTCCTTTTCTTCCCTTCCCCCGCTGGAGGGGGAGGGGTCTCTTCTTCCTCCTCGTCGTCTTCATGGGAGGAGTGCGTCTTGGAGTCGCCGGATGAGGGATCCAACACCTCCAGGCGCCGGGCACTCTTTCGAGTCCCCGTGGCCTTCTTCTTGGCCTTCTTCTCCGGCACCACATGGGGTGCCGGAACCAGCAGCTTCGCCAAACGAGCGTCCGCTGGGCCTTCGGGCAAAGGAGCCAGACAGTTGATTTGTCCAGACGTCTCCTGCCAATCCTGTCAAAGGTAAGGGAGCTTAGATCCCACATGGAGTCAAACTATGAAAAACTGATACCCTGTAAAAGGAAAAAACAGCTTACCGCATGAGCGTGACGCTGCGTACTGAATCCGCGATCCTCGGTAGCGGATGCGGGGGCCTCGGCGCCCTTGAAAAGCACCTTCCAGGCATCTTCGTACGTCGTGTCGAAGAGCCTGCTCAGAGTTCGGTGCCGCATCGGGTCGAACTCCCATAGGTTGAAAGCCCGTTGTTGACACGGGAGGATCAGGCGGATGAGCATAACCTGGACTACGTTGACAAGTTTGAGCTTCTTGTCCACCAGGGTTTGGACGCATGTTTGGAGTCCGGCCAGCTCTCCTTTCTACCACACGACAGGCCCGTCTCCTTCCAGGAGGTGAGCCGCGTAGGGGGTCCGGATCGAAACTCGAGGGCTGCGACCCATTCGGGGTCGTGCGGCTCGGTGATGTAAAACCACCCTGATTGCCACCCCTTCAGGGTCTCCACAAAGGAGTCCTCGAGCCATAAGACGTTGGGCATCTTGCCCACCATGGCGCCTCCGCACTCCGCCTGGTTGCCGCGCACCACCTTCGGCTTGACATTGAAAGTCTTGAGCCATAGGCCGAAATGGGGGCGGATGCGGAGGAAAGCCTCGCACACGACGATAAACGCCGAGATGTTAAGGACAAAGTTCGGGGCCAGATCGTGGAAATCCAGGCCATAGTAGAACATGAGCCCCCGGACAAATGGGTGAAGAGGGAAGCCCAGTCCGTGGAGGAAATGGGGAAGGAACACCACCCTCTCATGGGGCCTAGGGGTGGGGATGAGCTGCCCCTTTTCAGGAAGCCGGTACGCGATGTCGTTAGACAAGTATCCGGCCTTCCTCAGGTTTTTGATGTGTCCCTCCGTGATGGAGGAGACCATCCACTTGCCTCCCGCTCCGGACATGGCTGGAGAAGGTTGAGGTGGGGAGTGCGGACTTGGGCGCTGGAGCTCGAGTGCGCGAGAATGGATAAGCAAGGGAGGAAGAAGGCGTAGGTGAAAAGGTGTATCCTTATCCCCTTATATGGGTGGACGCAACTACGTGTCCCCACCAGCCTGGTAAAACTCGCCTATCTCCAAGCGCCGTAATCAATGGCGCGGTTGCGTTACCCACACCCGTATTGATGAGAATCCCAGAATAAGGGGACACGATCTCTTCTTTAACAAGACGTGCCAAAGAAACCGCCTCGCATGACGCGTTGAGGTGGGATAATGAAACGACTCCGATAAAGGCTTGGTCGTGGAGTGTCACACTACGGAATACGTCAGCAGATTCGATTTGTGTAAATATTATTCTCTCTATGGCAATATGTGGAAACTTATTTTGCAGAGCCGGACACTATCTTTGTGTTCAAAATCTTCTATGAAGTACTTGGAGGAGGAACCCGCCTTGCAATGCCGAAGACAATCTGCGCGCCGGACTCGTCGTCATTGAAGCCTGGTTCAGGGGCTACTGAGGGAGTCCTGGATTAGGGTGTGTTCGGATAGCCGGACTATACCTTCAGCCGGACTCCTGGACTATGAAGATACAAGATTGAAGACTTCGTCCCGTGTCCGGAAGGGACTTTCCTTGGCGTGGAAGGCAAGCTTGGCGATACGGATATGCAGATCTCCTACCATTGTAACCGACTTTGTGTAACCCTAACCCTCTTCGGTGTCTATATAAACCGAAGGGTTTTAGTCCGTAGGACAACATTCACAACAACAATCATACCATAGGCTAGCTTCTAGGGTTTAGCCTCTCCGATCTCGTGGTAGATCTACTCTTGTACTACCCATATCATCAATATTAAGCAAGCAGGACGTAGGGTTTTACCTCCATCGAGAGGGCCCGAACCTGGGTAAAACTTTGTGTCCCTTGCCTCCTGTTACCATCCGGCCTGGACGCACAGTTCGGGACCCCCTACCCGAGATCCGTCGGTTTTGACACCGACACCCACCATTCAAAATATACACGTATCCGGTTTGTGACTTGGAGTCATCCAGATCTGTGTCGAAACTAGCATCGACGTAACCCTTTATGACGAGCTCTTCGTCACCTCCATCAACGAGAAACATATCCTTAGTTCTTTTCAGGTACTTCAGGATATTCTTGACCGCTGTCCAGTGTTCCATGCCGGGATTACTTTGGTACCTTCCTACCAAACTCACGATAAGGTTTACATCAGGTCTGGTACATAGCATGGCATACATAATAGACCCTATGGCCGAGGCATAGGGGATGACACTCATCTTTTCTCTATCTTCTGCCGTGGTCGGGCATTGAGACGTGCTCAATCTCACACTTTGCAATATAGGCAAGAACCCCTTCTTGGACTGATCCATATTGAAGTTGTTCAATATCTTGTCAAGGTACGTGCTTTGTGAAAGACCAATGAGGCGTCTCGATCTATCTCTATAGATCTTGATGCCTAATATGTAAGCAGCTTCTCCAAGGTCCTTCATTGAAAAACACTTATTCAAGTAGGCCTTTATGCTTTCAAAGAGTTCTATATCATTTCCCATCAATAGTATGTCATCCATATATAATATGAGAAATGCTATAGAGCTCCCGCTCACTTTCTTGTAAAACACAGGCTTCTCCATAAATCTGCGTGAACTCAAACGCTTTGATCATCTCATCAAAACGAATGTTCCAACTCCGAGATGCTTGCACCAGCCCATAGATCGAGCGTTGGAGCTTGCATACCTTGTCAGCATTCTTAGGATCGACAAAACCTTCTGGCTGCATCATATACAATTCTTCCTTAAGGAAACCATTAAGGAATGCCATTTTGACGTCCATTTGCCATATCTCATAATCATAGAATGCAGCAATTGCTAACATGATTCGGACAGACTTCAGCTTCGCTACAGGTGAGAAGGTCTCATCATAGTCAACCCCTTGAACTTGTCGATAACCCTTAGCGACAAGCTGAGCCTTATAGATGGTTACATTACCATCTGCGTCTGTCTTCTTCTTAAAGATCCATTTATTTTCTATGGCTCGCCGATCATCGGGCAAGTCAGTCAAAGTCCATACTTCGTTTTGATACATGGATCCTATCTCGGATTTCATGGCTTCAAGCTATTTGTAGGAATCTAGGCCCGCCATCGCTTCTTCATAGTTCGAAGGTTCACCATTGTCTAACAACATGATTTCCAGGACAGGGTTGCCGTACCACTCTAGTGCGGAACGTGTCCTTTTGGACCTACGAAGTTCAGTAGAAACTTGATCTAAATTTTCATGATCATCATCATTAACTTCCTCTCAAGTCGGTGCAGGCGCCACAGAAACATTTTCTTGAGCTGCGCTACTCTCCGGTTCAAGAGGCAATACTTCATCAAGTCCTACTTTCCTCCCACTTACTTCTTTCGAGAGAAACTCTTTCTCTAGAAAGGATCCATTCTTGGCAACAAAGATCTTGCCTTAGGATCTGAGGTAGAAGGTATACCCAATAGTTTCCTTAGGGTATCCTACGAAGACGCATTTTTCCGATTTGGGTTCGAGCTTTTCAGGTTGAAGTTTCTTGACATAAGCATCGCATCCCCAAACTTTCAGAAACGACAGCTTAAGTTTCTTCCCAAACCATAATTCATACAGTGTCGTCTCAACGGATTTCGACGGAGCCCTATTTAAAGTGAATGCGATAGTCTCTAAAGCATATCCCCAAAATGATAGTGGTAGGTCGGTAAGAGACATCATGGATCGCACCATATCCAATAGAGTGCGACGTTCGGACACACCATTACGCTAAGGTGTTCCAGGCGACGTGAGTTGTGAAACAATTCCACATTTCCTTAAGTGCGTGCCAAATTTGTGACTCAAATATTCTCCCCCACGATCTGATCATAAGAACTTGATTATCCTGTCACGTTGATTCTCAACCTCACTCTAAAATTCCTTGAACTTTTCAAAGGACTCAGACTTGTGTTTCATTAAGTAGACATACCCATATCTACTTAAGTCATCAGTGAGAGTGAGAACATAACGATAACCACCATGAGCCTCAACGCTCATTGGACCTCATACATCAGTATGTATGATTTCTAATAAGTTGGTTGCTCGCTCCATTGTTCCGGAGAATGGAGTCTTGGTCATTTTGCCCATGAGGCATGGTTCGCACGTGTCAAATGATTCATAATCAAGAGACTCCAAAAGTCCACCTGCATGGAGTTTCTTCATGCGTTTGACACCAATGTGACCCAGGCGGCAGTGCCACAAGTATGTGGGACTATCATTATCAACCTTACATCTTTGGCATTCACACTATGAATATGTGTAACATCACGTTTGAGATTCAATAAGAATAAACCATTGACCAGCAGGGCATGACCATAAAACATATCTCTCATATAAATAGAAAAACCATTATTCTCAGATATAAATGAGTATCCATCTCGCATATCTCTCGACCTGGGCATGAGCTTGGAAAACCATTTTCAGCTCTTGGAACATCTCATATGCTCCGTGCTGCTCAAAATGCTTTTGGAGCCCCGGTTCTAAGTTGTAAAGCATGCCGCACTGAACCAGGGAGTAATCATCACTACGCGACTGCCAGGCGTTCATAACATCTTGAGTTGCTGGGAAAACAGGTGCATCACCTAGCGGTGCTTCAAGGATATATGCTTTCTTCGCAGCTAATACGTCTCCGTCGTATCTACTTTTCCAAACACTTTTGCCCTTGTTTTGAACTCTAATTTGCATGATTTGAATGGAACTAACACGGACTGACGCTGTTTTCAGCAGAATTACCATGGTGTTATTTATGTGAAGAAACAAAAGTTCTCGGAATGACCTAAAACTTCACGGAACATCTTTTCGGAAATAATAAAAAATACTTGCAAAAGATGAAGACCAAGGGTCCCACACCCTAGCCACGAGGGTGGGGGCGCGCCCCCACCTCATGGGCCCCCTGGAGCTCCTCCTACCTGAACTCCAACTCTATATATTTGGTTTCACGGAGAAAAAATCAGAGAGAAGGATTCATCGCGTTTTACGATACGGAGCCGCCGCCAAGCCCTAAAACCTCTCGGGAGGGCTGATGCGGAGTCCGTTCGGGGCTCCGGAGAGGGGAATCCGTCGCCATTGTCATCATCAACCTTCCTCCATCACCAATTTCATGATGCTCACCGCCGTGCGTGAGTAATTCCATCGTAGGCTTGCTGGACGGTGATGGGTTGGATGAGATTTATCATGTAATCGAGTTAGTTTTGTTAGGGTTTGATCCCTAGTATCCACTATGTTCTGAGATTGATGTTGCTATGACTTTGATATGCTTAATGCTTGTCACTAGGGCCCGAGTGCCATGATTTCAGATCTGAACCTATTATGTTTTCATCAATATATGAGAGTTCTTGATCCTATCTTGCAAGTCTATAGTCACCTATTATGTGTTATGATCCGTTAACCCCGAAGTGACAATAATCGGGATACTTACCGGTGATGACCGTAGTTTGAGGAGTTCATGTATTCACTATGTGTTAATGCTTTGGTCCGGTACTCTATTAAAAGGAGGCCTTAATATCCCTTAGTTTCCGTTAGGACCATGCTGCCACGGGAGGGTAGGACAAAAGATGTCATGCAAGTTCTTTTCCATAAGCATGTATGACTATATTCGAAATACATGCCTACATTACATTGATGAATTGGAGCTAGTTCTGTGTCACCCTAGGTTATGACTGTTACATGACGAACCGCATCCGGCATAATTCTCCATCACTGGTCCATTGCCTACGAGCTTTCCATATATTGTTATTCGCTTATTTACTTTTCCGTTGCTATTGCTATCATCACTACAAAATACTAAAAACATTACTTTTGCTATCATTACCTTTTGCTACCGTTACCACTACTATCATATTACTTTGCTACTAAATACTTTGCTGCAGATATTAAGTTTCCAGGTGTGGTTGAATTGACAACTCAGCTGCTAATATTTGAGAGTATTCTTTGGCTCCCCTTGTGTCGAATCAATAAATTTGGGTTGAATACTCTACCCTCGAAAACTATTGCGATTCCCTATACTTGTGGGTCATCAAGACTATTTTTTGGCGCCGTTGCCGGGGAGCATAGCTCTATTCTTTGAGTCACTTGGGATTTATATCTTCTTATCATTATGAAGAACTCGAGAGATCCAAAAACCAAGATTTATCCCTCAACTACGAGGGGAGGTAAGGAACTGTCATCTAGCTTTGCACTTGATTCACCTTCTCTTTTGAGTAAGCTTGCGACACTTAAACCTGCTTCTGCTATTCATTCTGATATGTCACATGTTATTGATGATGCCACTTTCGCTATGCATGATACTTATGATGAAACTACTTCTATGCTTGATACTACTGTTCCACTTGGTGAATTTCTTGATGAACAACTTGCTAGGGTTAGAGAGAGTGAAAATATTGAATCTGATAATATTGATGAAAGTGATGATGAAGACTCTTCCTCTAATGAATATGAATCACATGTTATTCCTGAGGGTTATGTTTTCGAAAAAGAAGCTGCTTTAGCTATTTTAGCTTGCAAAGATAGATACAAACTCAAGAGGTTATTAGCTAAATGGAAGCAGCAATCTCTTAATGATAGAATGAAACCTGGCCCTGCTTTTGCTACTTCACCTATCTGTGTTACTGATAAGGATTATGAATTCTCTGTTGATCCTGATATAATTACTTTGGTTGAATATGATCCTTTTCATGGCTATGAATCTGAAAGTGTTGTGGCACATCTTACTAAATTAAATGGTATAGCCAACCTGTTCACTAATGATGAGAGAACTCGTTACTTTTATATCCTTAAAATATTTCCGTTCTCATTAAAGGGTGATGCTAAGATATGGTTTAATTCTCTGGATCCTGGTTGTGTGCGTAGTCCCCAGGATATGATTTATTACTTCTCTGCTAAATATTTTCCTGCTCATAAGAAACAAGCTGCCTTAAGGGATATATATAATTTTGTGCAAATTGAAGAAGAGAGTCTCCCACAAGCTTGGGGGAGGCTTCTCAAGTTACGTAATGCTTTGCCTGATCATCCTCTTAAGAAAAATCAAATACTTGATATCTTTTATAATGGACTAACCGATGCTTCCAGAGATTACCTGGATAGTTGTGCTGGTTCTGTTTTCAGGGAAAGAACACCGGATGAAGCTGAAATTCTATTGAATAATATATTGACAAATGAAAATAATTGGACACTTCCTGAGCTATTCCTAAACCAACTCCGAAGAAGAGAGTTGTTCTATTTCTCAGTCCTGAAGATATGCAAGAGGCAAAGAAATCTATGAAAGAAAAAGGTATTAAAGCTGAAGATGTTAAGAATTTACCTCCTATTGAATAAATGCACGGTCTTAATTTACCGCCTGTTCAAGAAACATATGATCTTAATCCTTCACCTATTGAAGAAACTCATGGTCTTGATAACCCGACATAGGTAGTAAAGGTAAATTCTCTCTATAGATATGATAAAGCTGAAATCCCATTTACTAAGTTTGCTAGCCCATGCTTAGATGAGTTTGATAAATTTATGGTTAAGCAAGAAGACTTCAATGCTTATTTTGGTAGACAATTGAAATACAATTCAAATATGCTTGAACACTTGGGTGATTATATGTCTAATGTCAAAGGTGAACTTAAACTTATTAGTAAACATGCTTCTATGGTTACCACTCAAGTAGAACAAGTACTTAAGGCTCAAAATGATTTGCTCAATGAATTTAATAGTAAGAATAATGATAATGATGTTAGAGTTATGACTAGAGGTGGTAGAATGACTCAGGAACCTTTGTATCCTAAAGGCCATCCTAAGAGGATTGAGCAAGATTCTTAGAGAAATAATATAGATGCACCTAGTCCTTCTAAAAGGAAGAAAAAGAAAATGATAGGACTTTGCATGCTTCTAGTGAACCTATTGCTCAACCACCTGAGAATCCAAATGATATTTCTATTTCTGATGCTGAAACACAATCTGTTATTGAACCTAAAACTAGTGATAATGTTAATGATAATGTTCATGATGATACTCAACCTAGTAATGATAATGATATAGAAATTGAACCTGCTATTGATCTTGATAACCCACAATCGAAGAATCAATGTTATGATAAGTAAGACTTTGTTGCTAGGAAACATGGTAAAGAAAGAGAACCATGGGTTCAGAAACCCATGCCTTTTCCTCCCAAACCGTCCAAAAAAAGGATGATGAGGATTTTGAGCGCTTTGCTGAAATGATTAGACCTATCTTTTTGCGTATGCGATTAACTGATATGCTCAAAATAAATACTTATGCTAAGTACATGAAAGATATTGTTACAAATAAAAGAAAGATACCGGAAGCTGAAATTTCCACCATGCTTGCTAATTATACTTTTAAGGGTGGAATACCAAAGAAACTTGGGGATCCAGGAGTACCCACTATACCATGCTCCATTAAAAGAAACTATGTTAAAACTGCTTTATGTGATCTTGGAGCCGGTGTTAGTGTTATGCCTCTCTCTTTATATCGTAGACTTGATTTGAATAAGTTGACACCTACTGAAATATCCTTGCAAATGGCTGATAAATCAACTGCTATACCTGTCGGTATTTGTGAGGATGTGCCTGTTGTAGTTGCAAACGTTACTATTTTAACGGACTTTGTTATTCTTGATATTCCTGAGGATGATAGTATGTCTATTATTCTGGGAAGACCCTTTTTGAATACTGCAGGGGCTGTTATTGATTGCACTAAAGGCAATGTCACTTTTCATGTTAATGGTAATGAGCATACGGTACACTTTCCGAGGAAACAATCTCAAGTTCATAGTATCAACTCTATTGGAAAAATTCCATCGATTATATTTGGAGGTTTTGAATTTCCTCTTCCTACTGTCAATAAGAAATATGATATACTTATTATTGGGGATGTGCAATCCCCGTTGAGATAACATAATGTTATTCAAAATTTCTTCGGTTCCATGTTATTCGGAATGAGTTCGTTAACAAGACTTGATCAACCTTGTTAGTGGATTCCTTTTGATGAGCATGAGATGGATGAAACTAGAAGGCACAACTCTCTGTACCTTCCTTTTACTTTCTGTTATTTATATTAAATAAAATAAAAATAGTATTTTTCTGTCTGTTATCTGAATTATCCGTGCAATAATAAAATACCCTGAAAATAAAAGTTCTCCAAATGCCCTGAAATTTAAATATGATTTTTTCTGGAATATTTGAGAATATTTGGCACCGAGAACACAGCAGGGGGGGCGTCCACCTGGCCACGAGGGTGGAGGGCGCGCCCTACCCCCTGGGTGCGCCCCCCCGCCTCGTGGGCCCATGGTGGCCCTCCTCCACTTATTCCTGCACCCACACACTCCTTCCTCCCACAAACACGAATATCCAGCTCAAACCCGAGTCCAAGCTCATTTTACTGCCATTTTCGATCTCTCCTTGCTCAAAGCACCTCTCACAAAACTGCTTGGGGGGGATTGTTCCTTGGTATGTGACTCCTCCATTGGTCCAATTAGTTTTTGTTCTAGTGCTTTATTCATTGCAAATTTATGCTACCTAGGTGACCCTGTTCTTGAGCTTGCACGCCAAATTTATGTGGTTCCAAGTAGTTTTGATGCATGATATAGGCTCTAGGCACTTGTAGGAGTAGTTGCTATCAATTTTATTGAGTTTGCTTTACTTTTATTTTGAAGTTACTAAAAATTTTAGAAATTTTTCAGAGGAAGAAATATGCTTAGGAAAATGTACCAAGGTGGTTCTTCAAGGAAGCAAGGACCCAGGCTTGCAATGCGTGATGCTGATGAAGAGCCACCAAGAGACGCTCCAGTTCGTCCTTGTGAATGGCCTTTGGAAAACTTTATGGATCGAGCAGGAATTAAGGAAGAATTTAACGCATATTTGTGTAACGCTGATCTCGTGAGCTTCGAGGAAGAAAAGTGCAACCGGTATCACTATCTCACTAGTTCCTTTGTGAGGAGGTTTGAATTTTCGTCTTCACGTAATTCTCCAACTGTCTTGTTTGATCTTTATGAAAATTCTTACACTATGGACTTAGAGGATTTTACCACTGCTTGCAAACTTCCACAATGTGGTAGTGTCAGGGAACCTCGCAAATCTGAATTTTAGAGATTTTCTTGCTAGTATAACTGTGGGGGAATCTAGAGATATAACACAAGCTACCATAGGGAGCATTCACTTTCCTGCTATACATTATTTTGCTCTCTTCATAGGTAGATGCATTAATGGTAAAGATGAGGCATGTCACATGTGTGTCCCTGACCTCAGTATTCTTAGGAGTGCTGTGTTAGGAGATAAATCTTCTAATTTGGGAGCAATTGTTGCATGTAGGTTGCATCTTAATAGATTTAATGGATATTTCTTTGGTGGAATTTATGCAACCCGCATAGCTAACTTTCTTGGTATAGCCATACGAGAAGATGATATTGAGTTGCATCCTGCTTATTTGGATTATGAGGCTATGGTTCACCACCAGTTTGTCGAGAGGAACGAATAACCTCTCCAGTATCGCTTAATCTTTGACAGACGCCGTGCTGTCCGTATTACTCTCCCTGCTCCTGCCTTCTTTGATTATTAGGCAAAAGGAAGATATGTTATTACCAGAGAGGAGGCATATGAGTACGAGAGGAGGGCGGATGCCGCTCGTCGCCACGCTGCAGCTCAGGAGGCGATAGCCGCTGCATCTCAGTACGACCCCAACTATTATTATGGATATCCGCCAGGCCAGCCGTGGCCATAGACCAACTTAGGCCAAAAGCCTAAGCTTGGGGGAGTACGTATTTCTCACCGACATTATATTCATGTTCACACACTCATTGCTAGATGTCGGTGCTCATACTTTTTCATTGTATCATCCATGCTAGTTTATTTTCCTTTTTATGCTTTCTTCTTGTGTGTTTAATAAACCTTCAGAAAAACCCAAAAAAAGTTAGTTGTAGTTTTTAATTAGTTTACTTTCCATGCTTGTAGTAGTAATTAAAAACAAAACCCAAAAAGATTTCCTGTTCTTCTTTTGCTTGTTGGGAGCTTTCCCGTGTAAATAGTTTGATCTCTTTTCTTTTCTTTGGGGGTCGATAGGAGAAGACCATGATTAAATTGTTGAAGTGGCTCTTATATGCATTATTGTTGATCTGACAAAAGAGCCCATATTGCCTTGTCTTCTCCTGTTTATTGAATGATTGCAGATTCCAACTTAGTCCAATGCACGTGCACTATTATTATTATCCACATCGTTCGGTCGTGCAAGTGAAAGGCAATTATGACGATATATGATGGACTGACTGAGATGAGAAAAGCTGGTATGAACTCGACCTCTCTTGTTTTTGTAAATATGATTAGTTCATCGTTCCTGATTCAGCCTATTATGAATAAACATGTTTGCAATGACAACTAGAGATCATAGTTTCTTATGCCATGCTTGATTAGCTAGGAGCTTATAATGGTTTACCTTGCATGCCAACATGGTATTAAAATGGTTGTGATGTGGTATGATAGGGTGGTATCCTCCTCTGAATGATTTAAGTGACTTGATTTGGCACATGTTCACGCATGTAGTTGAAACAAAATCAACATAGCCTTCATGATATTTATGTTCATGGTGGATTATATCCTACTCATGCTTGCATTCGGTGTTGATTAATTTTAATGCATGTTCATGACTGTTGTCGCTCTCTAGCTAGTCGCTTCCTAGTATTTTGCTAGCCTTCACCTGTACTAAGCGGGAATACTGCTTGTGCATACAACTCCATAAACCCCAAAGTTATTCCATATGAGTCCACCATACCTACCTATATACGGTATCTACATGCCGTTCCAAGTAAATTTGTATGTGCCAATCTCTAAACCTTCAAATAATTATCCTGTTTTGTATGCTCGAATATCTCATGTATCAACTAGGGTTGTCTGTATCTTCCATGTTAGGCGGGTTATTCTCAAGAGGAGTGGACTCCGTTCCTCACTCGCGAGAAAGTGGCTGGTCACCGGGATGCCCAATCCCATGCTTTATGCAAACTAAATCAAAATAATTGCAAACAAAACTCCCCCTGGGACTCTTGTTAGTTGGAGGCACTCGTTGTTTCGAGCAAGCCATGGATTGAGGCTTGTTGGTGGAGGGGGAGTATAAACTTTACCATTCTGTTTGGGAACTGCCTATAATGTGTGTAGCATGGAAGATATCACCATCTCTTGGTTGTTATGTTGACAATGAAAGTATACTGCTCAAAATATTATTCACCTCTATTTCAAAACCAAGCTCTGGCACCTCTACAAATCCATGCTTCCCTCTGCGAAGGGCCTATCTATTTACTTTCATGTTGAGTCATCATCCTCTTATTAAAAAGCACCAGTTGGAGAGCACCGTTGTCATTTGCATTCATTACTGTTAGTTTACATTGAGTATGACTTGACTATATCTCTTTTACCATGAATTACAATGTCTAGTCAGTCCTTGATCTTTAAAGGTGCTCTGCATTTATGTTTTGCGGTCTCAGAAAGGGCTAGCGAGATACCATCTTGTTATATCATATTATGATTGTTTTGAGAAAGTGTTGTCATCCGAGATTTATTATTATTGCTCGCTAGCTGATTATGCCATTGATATGAGTAAACATGAGACCTATGCGTTATTGTGAATATGGTTAGTTCATAATCTTTGCTGAAAACTTGAATGATGGCTTTACATACTTACAACAACAAGAGCAAACAGAGTTTGTAAAAGTTTTTCTTTATCACTTTCAGTTTGTCAACTGAATTGCTTGAGGACAAGAAAATGTTTAAGCTTGGGGGAGTTGATACGTCTCCGTCGTATCTACTTTTCCAAACACTTTTGCCCTTGTTTTGGACTCTAACTTGCATGATTTGAATGGAACTAACCCGGACTGACGCTGTTTTCAGCAGAATTACCATGGTGTTATTTATGTGCAGAAACAAAAGTTCTCGGAATGACCTGAAACTTCACGGAACATCTTTTCGGAAATAATAAAAAATCCTTGCAAAAGATGAAGACCAGGGGCCCACACCCTAGCCACGAGGGTGGGGGCGCACCCCCTACCTTGTGGGCCCCCTGGAGCTCCTCCAACCTCAACTCCAACTCTATATATTTGGTTTCGCGGAGAAAAAAATCAGAGAGAAGGATTCATCGTGTTTTATGATATGAAGCCGCCGCCAAGCCCTAAAACCTCTCGAGAGGGCTAATCTGGAGTCCGTTCGGGGCTCCGGAGAGGGGAATCCGTCGCCATCGTCATCATCAACCTTCCCCCATCACCAATTTCATGATGATCACCATTGTGCGTGAGTAATTCCATCGTAGGCTTGCTGGACGGTGATGGGTTGGATGAGATTTATCATGTAATCGAGTTAGTTTTGTTAGGGTTTGTTCCCTAGTATCCACTATGTTCTGAGATTGACGTTGCTATGACTTTGCTATGCTTAGTGCTTGTCACTAGGGCCCGAGTGCCATGATTTCAGATCTGAACCTATTATGTTTTCATCAATATATGAGAGTTCTTGATCCTATCTTGCAAGTCTATAGTCACCTATTATGTGTTATGATCCGTTAACCCCGAAGTGACAGTAATCGGGATACTTACTGGTGATGATCGTAGTTTGAGGTGTTCATGTATTCACTATGTGTTAATGCTTTGGTCCGGTACTCTATTAAAAGGAGGCCTTAATATCCCTTAGTTTCCGCTAAGACCCGCTACCACGGGAGGGTAGGACAAAAGATGTCATGCAAGTTCTTTTCCATAAGCATGTATGACTATATTCGGAATACATGCCTACATTACATTGATGAATTGGAGCTAGTTCCGTGTCACCCTAGGTTATGACTGTTACATGACGAACCGCATCCGGCATAATTCTGCATCACTGATCCATTGCCTACGAGCTTTCCATATATTGTTCTTCGCTTATTTACTTTTTCGTTGCTATTGCTATCATCACTACAAAATACCAAAAACATTACTTTTGCTATCATTACCTTTTGCTACCGTTACCACTACCATCATATTACTTTGCTCTCTCTAGGTGTCGTCCATGGCACCGCGGCGCATAGTAACTGGTAAGGAAGCGATGGCATCCCGCCGCACCGCGTTCCCCGCCGCCCGCACCGCACACATGGTATGGAAGGGATGTCATCTCGCCGCGCCGAGTTCATCGTTGCCGGCGGCCAGACAATTACATGGGCGGACTTTGAGGCTGTCATGGCCGAATGGGTGGTGGATCTAGAGGCGGCAAAAGCCGCACAGAAGGAGCGGAAAAGGCAAAAAGCAGTCAAGAAAAGAGAGTCTCGCCGCCGCAAGAAAAAAGAGGCCGCACGTCATGGTGAGGAGAGCTTGGCGGAGATCGAAGCACGGTGGGCTACCGCCTACAAGGTCAGGAAGGAGAACGCCGACGTATGGCGAGCATGCCCCGATGGCAGCATGTGAGAAGTAGTTTAAGTTTGTAGTATTAGAGCAAATTACAAGTAGTACTTTAAGTATGTAGTATTAACATACAATGTCGGTAAGAGCATCCTTTGAGGGCTTTGAGTGTTGATTAGCATATGTGCCCGTGTGCGTTTTTTGCATTAATCATTAGAAGATCACAAAACACACGGTTTCTATGCCATACCCGTCTGCATTTTTTGCATTAATGACCCATAAGTCAGTTACCTGTGCGATGTTTCCTAATAAACCAGGCGTACCATTGACCAAAAAAATCAAGTACACATGTACATTTTTTGGAGACGGGATTTGCCAACTTTCTTTTTTCTCGCACACGAGTATTTTACGCGCTTCGTCTGCGTTGTGTGTTTTCCCCGCCCAAGTTTCAAGTTTCGCAGCGAAATTTTCATTAGGCGCGCAATTTCAGAATTTATTCCTCCAACCCATTGTTGAGGAAATCGTTAACTGGTAGCTGCTCGGTCGGCTGGTGAGTAGGGGATTAATAGGCTAATCGGCAAGTTAATCAGCCATTTAATCTATTAATCGGACGATTTATTGGGTAATCGGCTACTCGGGGACCCTATGAGTAGGGTTTAATCGGCAAGTTAACTGTTAATCAGATGAATTCTTGAACAGGGCTCCAACCACACCCCCACCCTCAGTATCCCCCCTTGGGCCTCCCCCTACCAGCATCTCAAACCACCGCTGCTGCAACCACAGCTCCAACCACATCTACGTTCTGCTCGAATCCAGTCAGGTAAAGCACCAATCTCTATCACGGCCCCGGCTTGATTCCTTAAATGGGGCCTGCGAAACATCTTCATGCCTCCAAATCCCCACCAGGAGCTGATGGCGGTCCATGGCGCGATGGCCGCTGTGCGTGTTGACCCGGAGGAACACCTCGCCTCCGCCGCCGCCAACGACATGGTGCAGGCTCTGGCCCAGATGAAGTCCCCCAGCGACTACCCCCCAGGACTAATCACGTAAGATCTGACCAGCTAAATCTTACGAATACCACTTGCAACGGCTATGATTTGTACGGTTGATGTATTAAGCATGTCCGTGCCTTGTTTATTTCAGTACTGCACACTGTGTGATGTTCAAATATTACCGTGTCCAGCTCAATTTCACCAATACCAGCAACAAACTTACAATACATGACGCAGGATATCACTAGAGATGCTACCCATTTGCTATTTTTAGTGGATGCTAACCCTGTTGTACTTAACATGCCTGTCCATGTACTTACGCAAGGTCATAATGGCCGATGCTGTTGTTTGCCATCAAGGTTAGCTGAATCCCATGTCTTATAGTATTTCACATCATTTGTGCAATTGCAGTTTAATTTATACTATTTACTGGTTGCCTATAGGTACACAAGTCAGTGGCACTGATCCATGCTTCGACCCGGAGGAACAGCTCGCCTCTGCCATCGCTAACTTTGGGCAGGGCCCTGGCCAAGATGAAGTGCCCCAGCAACTACCTCTCAGGACTTACCAACTATGTACTCACCAGTTCAATCTTACCAATACTAGTTGCAATTAATGGCTATGTTATGTACGGTCGATGTATTAAGCATGTTCTAATAAACATGCCTAACACGTTTTTGCTACTTCCCCTACCTTTTTATAGACATCTGGGCCATTCTCTGCTCTGGCAGCACCTGCCTTGTGATGTTTAACTATGCCTGTCGGTGTCAAAACCGGCGGATCTCGAGTAGGGGGCCCCGAACTGTGCGTCTAGGCCGGATGGTAACAGGAGGCGAGGGACACAAGTTTTACCCAGGTTCGGGCCCTCTCGATGGAGGTAAAACCCTATGTCCTGCTTGATTAATATTGATGATATGGGTAGTACAAGAGTAGATCTACCACGAGATCGGAGAGGCTAAACCCTAGAAGCTAGCCTATGGTATGATTGTTGTTGTGTATGTTGTCCTACGGACTAAAACCCTCCGGTTTATATAAACACCAGAGAGGGTTAGGGTTACACAGAGTCGGTTACAATGGTAGGAGATCTATATATCCGTATCGCCAAGCTTGCCTTCCACGCCAAGGAAAGTCCCTTCCGGACACGGGACGAAGTCTTCAATCGTGTATCTTCATAGTCCAGGAGTCCGGCTGAAGGTATAGTCTGGCCATCTGGACACCCCCTAATCCAGGACTCCCTCAGTAGCCCCCAAACCAGGCTTCAATGACGATGAGTCCGGCGCGCAGATTGTCTTCGGCATTGTAAGGCGGGTTCTCCTCCAAATTCCGTGTACCTGTTGAATAAAGTCCGGTTTCTTGTAAATGTTGCGCTCCTCGGCTCCTACGCCCAATAATGGTCGTCTCCCACGTGTCAAACGAATATGAAAAGTCTAAGTGTTTTTACATCCACACCCTTAGCCGTGTAAATGAGCCGCCCATTTAAGGGGACGAGGATTTAGATCCAAACCACACCTTCTCCCCTTCGTGAGTGTTCATCAGAGCGCATCCGACAAAGGTCCATACCACCATGGCCAGCCGTCGCAACTCCTCCTCTCGCCCTTCCAGCCCTCAGCCTGGATATTGGGAGATATGCTCCATCCCGCATAACGAGCTAGTGACGCTCCAGACCAAGGGATTTCTCCCCCCAGCCTATATGGTCCCGGTTCGAGCCGGCCTTGCCATCTATAATGGCGGAGAGCAAGCGGAGAGTGCCCCTAATCCCTCCAAAGGAGAGCGGGTGTGCCTCATCCCTTATTTAATAAGGGGGCTCGGATTTCCAATCCATCCATTTCTCCGGGGGCTCCTGGAGTTCTATGGCCTCCAGCTACACAATCTCACGCCTGCCTCCGTATTGTATATCGCGGGCTTCGTAGCCCTCTGCGAGCTGTTTTTGGGTATCGAGGCTCATTTCGGGCTATGGAAAAGGTTATTCTGCCTTGTGCCCCACTCTAAGGAGGGGTCAATGTATCAAGTGGGCGGAGCCGAAGTGTGGCGCATCGCCGGGACCGGATATCTATCCGAAACCCCAAAGAAGGCGTCCGAAGACTGGCCTTCGGAATGGTTTTCTATAGAGGATGTCCCGCTGCCGGATCCTGTTCGGATTGGCCTCCCTGAGTTCGACAGTGCTCCCTTAAAGAAGCGCCTAAGCTGGCATCCACGGAGCCCTCAGAGGGAAAGTGACAGGGACATCATTTACCTGATGGGCCGAATAAGATTGTTAGCCCATTCCGGACTGACCATGATCGGGGTTATGGCCGAATGCATCATGCGGGGGGTGCAGCCACTTCAGTATAGAAGCCACCCCATGTGGGACTTCAACGGGGAGGACGACGCCACCCGCTACGGTCGTAAGGGGCCGGATTCAGCTGCCGCTCTACTAAAGATCTTGTCCACTTTGTATAAGGGAGAAGAGGAGGAATTTCTCCGCGTCAACCCACAGGGTGGATTCTCTATGCACAATCCCCCAAGCTGGGTAAGCGGTCACATTTACTTGCCCATCCATTTTGTATTCCCATTGTTAAATATTCAGTCCAACAACTTCAACGCAGGAACTGCGCCGGGCTGTTAAGGAAATAAACAGCCCTCCTCCACAACCCGAGGACCCAGGACGGTCCCTCGACCCGGCCTCTCAAGAGGATCCGGACATATCTGTGGAGCTGATTGATGGAGTGTTCCATCAATTGAGCAAGGACAACGCCTTGGTGGCCATTACGGTCGATTACCCAGGGCTAATCCCGGCCTCCCAGGTAACTGAGATCGAAGTCCCAGTACCCCGAATAGGTGTCCGCCCTCTCGTGTTTTCAGTTTCCTGATTACAACCGAGCTTTGCAGGGGAGGTTTTTGAGACAGAAGGCCGAACCTGCGGCGGCAAGCCAACGAGGGGCCGCAGGGGCCCGTGGGCAGAAAAGAGGCGCAGTCCGGACCGAGGCGTCAGCGCAAAGGTATGGCGCGCCCCCTTATCCCAGGTGTTACACCTGCGAGGCATATTAACACTCGTGCTCTCTTCAGGACAAAGAGACCTCGCCGGACTATACCCGGAGAGGCTACCAACCGCGCCTCCACCAGCCAGGCTCCGAAGCCTGGTCCAGAGGCGGAGGCGGACACAAGGAGCGCACCGGACGCTCCTCTGATGGAGGATGTGGACAGGTTGTCTGCCACCAATTCTGAGGTGGAGAGTGCCATGAACCACAGGCATCGCCGGACAATTCTTCGCGACGCTTGTTTCTCCCAAGAGGCATTAGATGCCTTTAATTCAGGAGATGCGTACCTCCGTGCCGCTCAAAATGGTCTAGCCAGAGCCACGGAGCAATATGTAAAAGACATACGGGTAAGAAAATTTTGGTAATTATATATATACCAGTAGCCCCCGAGACTTGAAACAGTTAGAATAACTGATTTAAGGATCATTTGTTATGCAGGTTCTGACGAAAAAGAATTCCCTACTGTCCAAGGAGCTGGAAGAGTGCAAAGCCCAACTTGAGGCTGCACTAGCCGCGGCAGGGGAGCCCAAGGAGACCCCCTCTGGTAATATACACTTCAAAAGATAAGTATTTTGCGAAGCACGGCATGGGTGCGAATCTGACAAATGAAATTGCAGATGGTGCCGGATTGAATCCGGAAAGGCAACACCTCCTACGCCAGCTAAAGGTTGGTGAGAAGGTGCTGACAAAGGTGAGGCGAGAGAAGAACGATCTCCAAGATGCCAAGACCAAGCTGGGCGTCGAGCTGAAAGATGTTCGTGCCCAGCTGTCAGACTCCGTTAAGGAGAATCAGCGGCTTCGGCGTGGCATATTTAGTAAGTGCTTGAACGAACCTTTGAAAGAAAGTTCGGCGGGGAAGTCGACTAACAGAGCAATGTCTGTAGGTGTGCTAACAGGTCGTCCTGCAGAGGAGATGCCCGGTTCTACGGGTGACCTTCTTCCCGATCTCTCGCAACTGCTCGATCGAGTTCGGCAGGCGATGCAAGGCGTCGCCCATGCCCTATGGCCATCCATCTCCATGCCCGAAGGTCTTAGAGAGCTTGCGGAGAAGCTAAAGGGAGCATGGCGGCGCTTCCGATTGTGGAAGATATCGGCCTGCCGTCAAGGCGCTAGGGAGGCCTGGGCCATGGTAAAGACATGGTACACAAAGGCTGACCCCAACCACATGGCCGAGGTCGGTCCTGTGGGGCCCGATGGGAAGGAGATCCCTTTAAGCTTAGTATACGGCCAAGTAGAGTTGGCCGCAAAGTATTCCCAGCAGGACTGTAAATTAGACAGCCTGTTAGATGGTATTGAAGAGGAATACAATCAGTTAAAATGACTATGTAATTTAATTGACATTTATAATGCCTTCTAGCCGGATTGTAGATCATTTGTCATGGCCGACCTTTTTGATTCAGCCTCGGGACCTGACGGTCCGAAGTGTGTTCGAATTCCCGTGCGGTTATATAGGAACCGGGGAATGCATGGAGACCAGGTGTAGGGGTCATTAGTGCGTGAACAGACAAGTGCCCGACTAGTTATGTTATATTACATGGTTAGTAAGAAACATCTTCCAGGGAGAATAGTTCCGTTAGGGGTTCCTTTCCCTGGGAGGCATGCCCTAAAGTGCATGTCCATGCTGCAAAAAGAAATGCAGGAAAAACATCTGGGGGCGTATAGATAAATAAAATTAAAAAAAGATCATCTTTAGTTCACCGACCGAATATTCCCTTAAGAACGCTAGCTTTCGGCTTCACCCAGTCTGAGGTACACGTCCGGCTGACCCGGCAGTAACAATCATAGAGGTGCTCCCTTTACCACCTAGCCGAACAATCGGGAACGTAGGGGTAAGCACAGGAGCCAGGCAACCCAGCTTGGCCAAAACTTAAGTCATATCGGTGCATATAATGGTGAATAAAAGGTACATGCGGAAGTGTGACACATGTGTTGGGCATGAAGCCCGTATAAATAAGCTTCTGTTTAAAGAAGCCCCCAGGTTTAATGAGCGCGGATAGCGCGTCACTTTATGAGCCTTTAAAGGCTATAAGAGAGAGGGAGAAGAAGAGGAATGTAAGACAGAAAGTATACAAAAAATGGACAGAGGAAGGATACAAACACAGAGTCTCGAGCTAGGCATAGAATCTTCGGAGACGGGCTGCGTTCCATGGGTTCGGCTCGAGTCGGTTATCCGATGCATCTCGCAGGCGATACGCTCCACCAGTCAGGACTTGGTCAATTATGAAGGGACCTTCCCACTTGGGCTTGAGTTTGTCCTTTTTCTTGTCCGGTAGTCGTAGAACTAATTCGCCAACATTGTAATTTTTGGCCCGTACTTCTCTGCTTTGGTATCTTCGAGCCTGCTGTTGATAGAATGCGGAACGGGCTTTTGCCACGTCATGCTCCTCCTCCAATGCGTCCAAGCTGTCCTGCCGATCGAGCTCGGCTTCTCTTTCTTCGTACATGCGCACTCGAGGTGAGTCATGAATTATGTCGCAAGGCAAAACTGCCTCTGCGCCGTACACCATAAAGAATGGTGTGTATCGGGTGGTGCGATTCGAAGTGGTCCACAGCCCCCAGAGTACGAAGTCGAGCTCCTCTACCCAGTGCGTGTTAGATTCCTTAAGGGACCGCACTAATCTGGGTTTGATGCCGCTCATGATAAAACCATTTGCACATTCGACCTGGCCGTTAGTTTGTGGGTGATAGACGGAAGCATAATCGAGCTTGATGCCCATGTTTTTGCACCAGAGTTTTACCTCGCTGGCCGTAAAGTTCGTGTCGTTATCCGTGATGATGCTGTGGGGGACGCCATAACGGTGTACAACCCCGGATATAAAGTCTATCACCGGTCCGGATTCGGCCGTCTTAACAGGCTTGGCTTCTATCCATTTGGTGAACTTATCCACCATGACCAGTAAGTATTTTTGCTTGTGGGTTCCGCCTTTAAGGGGTCCAACCATGTCAAGCCCCCAGACCGCGAAGGGCCAAGTGATGGGGGTAGTTTGGAGGGCGGTGGGTGGCATATGGCTTTGGTTTGCAAAGAGCTGGCAACCGGTGCATCGTTGGACTAAGTCCTGGGCGTCTGCCTGGGCCGTCGGCCAATAAAAGCCTGTACAGAAGCCTTGCTTACAAGGGACCGAGCTGCCGCGTGATGACCGCCGAGTCCGGCATGAATTTCAGCCAGGAGGTTCCGCCCTTCCTCTTCGGAGATGCACCTTTGAAGGACTCCGGTAGTGCTTTTCTTATAAAGCTCTCCCTCGTGGAGTTTGTAGGCTTTGGATCGCCGCACTATGCAGCATGCCTCATTTTGGTCCTCGGGGAGTTCCTGCCTAGTAAGGTAGGCGAGGAATGGTTCCGTCTACGGGGCGATAACGGCCATTATTACGTGGGCTGAAGGTGTTATTTCATTGGCAGAGCCTCCGATTGTGTCGGAATGTTCGGTGTCGGGCAGTGCGGTTGGGTCCGGGCTGTTATTGTTCGGCTCCCCTTCCCATACTACGGATGGCTTGAACAGCCTTTCCAAGAAGATGTTGGGGGGGACTACATCGCGTTTTGCGTCGATGCGTGCCAAGACATCTGCCGCCTGATTATTTTCCCGGGCTACATGGTGGAATTCAAGCCCTTTGAACCGAGCTGACATTTTTAGGACAGCGTTGCGGTAAGCTGCCATTTTTGGATCCTTGGCATCGAAATCTCCATTTATTTGGGATATTGCAAGGTTCGAGTCCCCGCGCACCTCTAGGCGTTGAATGCCCATGGATACTGCCATCCGGAGACCATGTAAAAGGGCCTCATATTCGGCTGCATTGTTGGAGTCCATGTACATAATCTGGAGTACGTATTGAACCGTGTCTCCTGTGGGGGACGTCAAAACGATGCCAGCCCCCAGTCCGGCCAACATCTTGGAGTCGTCGAAATGCATGATCCAATTTGAATATGTGCCGTACTCTTTAGGGAGTTCGGCCTCTGTCCATTCTGCGACGAAGTCGGCCAAGACTTGCGACTTGATGGCTCGTCGTGGCTTATAAGTTATGTCGAACGGGAGGAGCTCAATGGCCCATTTTGCAATTCGGCCCGTTGAGTCATGGTTGTTTATAATATCGTTAAGTGGTACTTCCGAGGCTACTGTTATAGAACACTCTTGAAAGTACTGTCGTAGCTTCCGGGATGCCATGAATACCGCGTACGCAATCTTTTGATAATGCGGGTACTGTGATTTTCAGGGAGTGAGGACAGTGGACACATAATAGACCGGCTTTTGAAGGGGGAATTTGTGTCCGTCCGTTTCTCGTTCGACGACGAGTACTGCGCTTACTACCTGATGTGTTGCTGCAATGTACAATAGCATTGGTTCGCCAATGTTTGGCGCGGCCAGGACTGGGTTTGTTGCCAATATGGCTTTTATTTTGTCGAGTCCGGCCGTGGCTGCATCCGTCCATTCGAAGTGTTCGGTGCGCCGAAGGAGGCGGTAAAGGGGTAGGGCCTTTTCTCCCAAGCGGGAGATAAAGCGGCTTAGAGCCGCCACGCATCTGGTTAACTTTTGTATTTGTTTGAGGTCCTTTGGGATATCCAGTTGCGACAGAGCTTGGATCTTGGCTAGATTTGCTTCAATTCCTCTACCGGATACAATGAAGCCCAAGAGCTTTCCGGCTGGAACACCGAAAACGCATTTTTCTGGGTTGAGCTTGATGTCGTATGTTCGGAGGTTATCGAATGTGAGCCTCAAGTCGCCTACTAGAGATTCGACATGTCTTGTTTTGACGACCACATCATCTACATATGCCTCCACTGTTTTGCCGATCTGGTTTGCCAGACATGTCTGAATCATGTGCTGATATGTTGCGCCGGTGTTTTTGAGCCCGAAGGGCATTGTGTTGAAGCAGAATGGGCCGTATGGTGTGATGAATGCCGTTGCGGCTTGGTCTGGTTCTGCCATCTTGATTTGGTGGTAGCCGGAATATGCATCGAGGAAACACAACGAATCGTGTCCTGCGGTAGCATCGATAATTTGATCGCTGCGGGGGAGGGGGAAGGGATCCTTTGGGAAAGCCTTGTTAAGGTCCTTAAAATCAACGCACAGGCGCCAGGATTTGTCCTTCTTTGGTACCATCACCAGGTTTGCTAGCCAGTCCGTATTTTTTATATCTCTGATGAATCCGGCCTCCAATAGCTTTGCTAGCTATTCTCCCATGGCATGTCTCTTAGGTTCGGAAAAACGCCAAAGAGCTTGTTTGACAGGCTTGAATCCTTTTAGGATATTTAAGCTGTGCTCGGCCAGCCTGCGTGGGATTCCTGGCATGTCTGAAGGATGCCAGGCGAAAATGTCCCAGTTCTCTCGTAGGAATTCTCGCAGTGTGGCGTCTACATCAGGGTCTAAATGTGCCCCGATGGAAGCTGTTTTATTGGGGTCCGTTGGATGGACCTGGAATTTGACTATTTCGTCCGCCGGTTTAAAGGAGGTGGACTTGGATCTTTTGTCGAGTACCACATCGTCCCTATTCACCATAGAGCGCAGCGCAGTCAGTTCCTCAGCCGCTAGGGCTTCGGATAGTGCCTCGAGGGCCAGTGCGGCTGTCTTGTTTTCGGTGCGGAGTGCTATGTCCGGATCACTAGCGAGAGTGATGATCCCGTTAGGCCCGGGCATTTTGAGCTTCATGTACCCGTAATGTGGTATTGCTTGGAACATTGTAAACGCTTCCCGCCCTAGCAGAGCGTGATAACCGCTGCTGAACGGAGCCACATGGAACGTGACCTCTTCGGACCTGTAATTATCCGGCGTGCCGAACACCACATCTAGTGTGATTTTTCCTGTACAACGCGCTTCCCAACTGGGGATTATTCCTCTAAAGGTTGTGCTGCTTCGCTCAATGCGGTTCTAGTCTATTTCCATTTTTTGAAGGGTTTCCTCATAAATGAGGTTCAATCCGCTGCCGCCGTCCATGAGTACCTTGGTAAGACGAAAGTCGTCCACTATTGGACTGAGGACCAATGCGGCTGGTGCTCGGGCTGTTCGGAATTTAGGTTCATCACTGGCGTTAAAGGTAATAGCCGTGTCACTCCATGGGTTTATTGTTGCTACTTGGTAGACTTCGGCAAGGCTGCGGAGTGTCCTTTTTCGCATATTATTTGATGTGAAAGTCTCGAAGACTGTTAATACCGTATTGGTGTCTCTGGGGTGGCTTTCTGTGGCCTCCGGAATTAGGAGATTTTCGCCAATTTTGGCCACCTGCCGGAGTATCCAACATGCTCTGAGGCTGTGAGTTGGTGTGGCGTCTTCTGTACTGTGAATTTTACAGGGTCCATTGAGCCATCCTTCCAATACGGTTCCATGCCCTGTAGAGGGTTTTTGCTTATTAGTGCTTGACCCGGGTGTCTGGTGATGATGCACCCTTTTATTTCGGACTGGGTTTGTATTCAGGGCCGGATTGTCCCAAAATTTTATTTCGGTTTTCCAGGCACTTTCCATCGCACAGTACTTTCATACAATGGACGCCAAGTCAGTGAAGCGTGTAATATCACGGCGACTTATGGCGTTGAGTATTCCCTTGTCCGTGCAATTATTGCAGAAGATTGAGATTGTGTCTTCCTCGTGGCAGTCCCTTAGCCTGTTCTTAACCAGGAGGAATCTGGCCCAGTAATGATGTACTGTTTCATCGAGCTGTTGCCTGATTTTGGATAGATCGCTTATGTTGGGGTGGGTGGGTGGAATTAAATCCGAAGCCTCACCCCATCCGAGGCTCAGAGGCCGAGGAATTTCCGAACTCGAAAATTTGGATTCCTAGATGTTGTCCAATGAATCCAGCCCATCGCCTGACTCTAAGTTCAGGTCTTGAGTGATATCCTCCCCTCCGCGGGTATCTAGCTTGGAGGGATCGGGAATCCGGACATAGCGAGTCCTTAAGATAGATGAAGGGTCGCCGCACTGTCCCTTTACCACGGCAACGTGATGGGTGACTTGGGGAGAGTTAATCTCTCTTAGATCGGGTTTAGGCCCAATCTGGTCGTAATCCGTAGCGACTCCCAGGGCGGCGAAGCGATCCAAAAGCTCGTTTATGGAGGAGAGGTCCATTGGATCTAACTGCTCGGCGAGTTCCGAGCTGACATGAAGATTGTTTTCGATGGCTTGAGAGGTCATCATCGGTGCAGAAGCCGAAGGGTTTGGACGACAGCCAAAGCTCCCTTAGCAACGGTGCCATCTTTAAAGACGGGGCAAGGCATCCTTCCTGATGGCGACGACACAGAGGAACTCTCAATGAAAGCACCAATGTCGGTGTCAAAACCGGCGGATCTCGGGTAGAGGGTCCCGAACTGTGCGTCTAGGCCGGATGGTAACAGGAGGCGAGGGACACGAAGTTTTACCCAGGTTCGGGCCCTCTCGATGGAGGTAAAACCCTACGTCTTGCTTGATTAATATTGATGATATGGGTAGTACAAGAGTAGATCTACCACGAGATCGGGGAGGCTAAACCCTAGAAGCTAGCCTATGGTATGATTGTTGTTGTGTATGTTGTCCTACGGACTAAAACCCTCCAGTTTATATAAACACCGGAGAGGGTTAGGGTTACACAGAGTCGGTTACAATGGTAGGAGATCTATATATCCGTATCGCCAAGCTTGCCTTCCACGCCAAGCAAAGTCCCTTCCGGACACGGGACGAAGTCTTCAATCTTATATCTTCATAGTCCAGGAGTCCGGCTGAAGGTATAGTCCGGCCATCCGGACACCCCCTAATCCAGGACTCCCTCAATGCCAATTGCATTTTTATCAGTACTGCACTACTGCAGGATGCTGCTAACGTGACACTACGATCATAGACTCTTTGACGAAATTGGGTGTGATGCATTAATCACAAACGGGGATGTAAAAAACGTCAAAAAGGTGCAAAATGTTTGTGATGGCGGAGCCATCAAACACAGTTCAGATTTTAGTTGCGTGTGCGATTCAGGGCACACGGTTAACCCGTTCGAACTGTTTGCGAAGAGGCGGAACAACAGAAACAGGCAACCATATCAATGTGTGTGCAACATATGGCATACAGTTCGCTCCGATGAACTGTTTGCTATTAGGGAGTGCAACAGAAACGGTTGGCCAGATCAAGGTGTGTGTGATATAGGGCATACAGTTCACTCGGACGAACTGTTTTTGGTTAGCGAACACAACAGAAACGTTTCAACTTAACAAGATGTGTGTGATACGTGGCAAACAGCCGACTCAGATCAACTGTTTGCGATGAGAAATTACAACACAGACGGTTAATACAGTTAGTTCATGTGTGATTCTGTGTGTACAAAAAACTTTGAAAATGCAAACTAGTTGCTTGCGGTGGCTAGGAGTATCGCACATGATGCATCTGCGAGTACTCATGTGCGATGATTAGTAAGTCACACATACGTTTCCTTATGTTAACACTTGTGTGATAAATAACACGTGGCACCGGATACGGTATTCGGGTTGTGTGTGTTCTCCACTTAGTCTTCTCACGCTCCACATGGGTGAATTGTAAAATCCACGCCTCTTCGCTCACCGGTTTCCCGCCACTAGCTAACGGCTTGCTGCATATAACCCAAGCGGCAACGCACCACCGCGACACTCTGCGCAGATCTAGCCCTCACCCATCTACCGTTAGTTATTCCAAACATGCCAGGAAATGACCAAAGCTTCGACGTTGACGCCTACCTGCGTTACATCTTCGGCGAGGAGAACGAGCCGGAGCAGGTCGAGGAGCAAGAGCTTCATCGGCCAATACAGGTACCATGGCCCATCGGCAGCGATATCGGCGTGACAGTCCTTGGGAGCACAATCGACATATTGCAGAGGAGGTGTGATGAGTAGTTTACCATCCACCGTGCAAAAGATCCAGAGCTGCTCAGCGGCATGATCGACGACCCACCCGAAGAGCCGCCGTCACCAGTGCTCATCGACAGCCTGATGCCCCGCAAGGAATGGGCAGAGGACCTCTGCGATTCAGTCAAGAAACAGGCAGCATGCGGCTTCATCATTTCCCGCGGCGGCCATGTCAACCTCGATCCCAATGATGTGGTGGCCAGGCTCGAGCGCATCCTTGACGGAGTTGATGTCCCCGACGAGGTAGAACATCACCAATGTGATATCTTGAGGATGTAGGTGATGGACGGAATTTGCTACCACGCCAGAGACATGGAAATGGAGCGGTTCCGCGGAGTTGTCATGCACGAGATTGCACGCTGTCAAGCTCTTCTGGAAGAGGCCCAGTACCCGAAGAGCCTCCCAGCGCCAGCAGCTCCATAGGCGGAGGCGGGTCGGGACACTTGGACTGAATGACCACAAGGGTGTCATGCTGATCATGGAGTCCGAGAAGACCATCGTCGGAAGGCCGCCAGCTCAGCCTTTTAGCTTATATTTTATTATAATTGTATGCATATGTAGGTCGTGAGTGTTCTGGGCCTTGCTACATGTGGCATTTTAAATTATCCTGAATATGTAAGATAATTATTAAGAACTATTAACCATTGACATTGTAAATTTGCCTCAACGGGCAAGCAGAGCGCGTGCAGGGACGCTAGAGCGGAGCGCGCCACGGCCGCCTCAACGGCGAGCAACCACGTGGTCAACCCTCTTCCATCAATAAATTTTGACCTTGTTTATCGTCACATTGCAGATTACAACGCAATAAGTAATTGCAAATCTATTCACATCTATCAAACTAATATGTGTTCACACTTAGCACCGGGCTATAAAAACTACCCACTCGAAAATTATTTCACAGTTCCTCTCCTCATCACGCACAAAACTGGTCTTTCCTATCAAGTCGCTCCGCCATGACCGGTAGGAGGAGTTTAGGGCGGACATATAACCATGCAGCAAAGACCAAGGCCGCAGAAGCACTAGAGAGGTCCTGCTGCGAAGTTGCGGCCGCAGCAGAGATGTCCCGGCGCGCCGCGGAGCCCTCAAACAAGCTCTCACGGGCACGCGAGGGCTCTCACAAGCCCATTCGCGGTGTCGGCCATCGCGGCGAGCTGGCATTCCTGAAGTCCTTCGCCGGCGACGACGACATTCTCGCTGGCGTCACTACGCAGCAGGAGTGTAACATCCCAAAAATTCTAAATTTTGGAATGTTATATTAAATAGATAGATTTGATTGATTGTTTGATTGATTGACTGAAAGTGAGTGAATTCGAACTTTTTGAAAGTTAAATGAGAGGGAATAAAAGGACTTTCTCAAACTTCCATTTTTTCATTTATGATCTTCGTGAATTCAAATTCTTTTCAAATACAAAACCCTAGAGAGAAGATGACATGACTTGTTCCATTTAAATAAATGAAAAGGGTGTTTGAAAAATATTTGAATTCCATTGGGAAATATTTTCCAATTCAGAAACTTTATGCAAGTCAATGATTTTCACGAGAGAAGATAAAATGACTTATTCAAATTATGAAATATGAGTTGGGAGTTTCAAAGATCACATTTAAAGTCCTTTTTGAATTTATTTTCAATTTGGAGTTATTTGAGTTTTATTCAAATTATTTTTCTCCAAAAATAAAATATATGGAAAATAGGGTAACATGATTCCCTACATCAGAAAATTGGAGATAAATAAATTTGAAATCATTTTGGTATTTTAAAATGTTTTTAATTGGATTTTAATAGGGCAGTAGCACTGTTTGAATTATCTGAATTAGTGTGGATTTTATTTGGCATTATAAAAATGTCCATGTTGTAGAAAATCTTTTTCTGCAAATTTTGGTATATTATATGCCTATATAATATTTTTATTTCCTTTTGTTTTTATTTGGGAAAATGTTTTGAAAAAAAAATCGATCGCGCGTCAACTGGGCCGGCCCGCCCCAAGCCAGCCCAGGCCCAAGATCCCGCCGCCGCCTTCCTCCTACCGTGCTCCACCCGGACTCACCGGAGTCCGAGCGAGCCACGCCGCCAGCCGCCCCTTTCCCCAAGGAAAGCCGCAGCTCCTGGCCCTTTAAAAGGCCGAGGCCCCGGGCCCTCTCCTCCTCGCCGCTCGCGCCGCCTCGCCTCGCCCGCATCTCGCGACGCCGCCGCAGATCCGCCGCCGCGCCTCGCCGCGCCGCCGCCCGCTGCTGCTGCACAGCGCGCCGCCCGTGCCGCCGCACCCCTTGCCCGCGCATCGCCGTCGCCGCCCCGCGCCACCCTGCCTCGCCGCGCTCGCCGGAACCGCCTCGCCTCGCTGCCGCCGAAGTTGACCGCCGATGCCGGTTCGATCCACCGCCGACCCGCCAGAACCGGTAGGAACCGCCTGGTCTTTTGAGTGATTGCTTATGTGTGGTTATTATTGCTTGATAACGATAGATTGACCGGAGTGTGACGAGTAGAGCTATCAAGATTTTTAAGTGCGAATCATCTTCATCAACATTGCAGGCAAGTTCACACTTTGATCATATCCCTTTTCATACCCAGTTTTTATGCATTAGTCTCAACCCTCAAACATTGCATGAGTAGGATTGATAACATGTGGGTATTGGGAAGTAGTTGAGGTAGTACCTATTACCTGTTTATTATCAAACCTTTGGGAGTTACTATTATGTTATGCTTATAGTGCCATGCTATGCTCGTAGACATGGATTGGGTTTTGAGAGTATTCATGACATATGTGAGATTGTTAATTAATGGTTTACTTAAGGTGGCAACTTAAACACACATCTGGGTGGATTGAGGTACCTGGGTATTCCAGGATTGCCTGTCTAGGCACCTGGGTAGACCAGGATTGCCTGTTTTTTATGGACCGCCACCCAGGCTCAAAGGGATCCTGAGATTTTTCATACTAGAAACTTCCATGTGCAGCCACAAGCTATTATGGGCTCTAGCATAGTTGATTAAGTCGTGCGAACTCTTACAGGGTAGAATAGCAGATGTAGGGGAAAGTAGGTGTAACAGTCTATCCATCGTAAGGTGCTAGCGCTTCTGAAAGACTATGTCTCGGTCATCCGTCTTCTCAAACACCATGCAGTGCGAGAAACCAAATGGAGGCGATCGAGTCTTGTGGGGAAAAGTGCGCAAACCTCTGCAGAGTGTACAAACTAATCATGATTAGCCGTGTCCCTGGTTATGGACTTCTTGAGTATCTAGTACCTGGATTATCATGTGAATCTCATCACGTTACTTTAAATGAATATTGTTGGGTTTTAATGATGATGCTTAATTGGGATTGAGAATGTTGTCAACCATTCTCAATGTTTAACAACCACCATGATAGTTAAATAAAATTTATTCCTTTGCAGTAGGGAAAAATTGGCTTTTCGCAAAAACCTTATAACCCTAGAGCCTTTCCACCAGCCAAATATGCATGTAGTGATAGCCATTGTTCATCATTTCTCTATGGTGTGAATTTGCCACTACATTCAATGTACTAACCCTTTGTGGCTGCAACGTCTCATGTTGCAGGATTTCTTACGACGAGTAAGTGATACGTTAGGGTTATGATTTCTACACTCAACTTTGTCGTTGGTGTTGATGGGAATCCACAACCTTGTTACTTCCGCTGTTTGGATTGAGGTAATAGTATTTACGTTACTTTTACATGTGATTTACCTCTGTTATAAATCCTCGAGTACTGTATGTGTCAGCATGCTGATCCAGGGATGACACTTAAGCACAGAGACTTGATCCATTCGGGTCGAGTCGCTACAAGATGGTATCAGAGCACATGTTGACTGTAGGACGTGACCCTAGAAACTGGCAAGCCCACAACAAAGATTTTTCTCTACAACTTTCCCTTTCAAAAACATCTTTTACATCTCTTCTCTTCTGAGCTTATTCAAAAATTCCCTTTAGTGAGACCATACCCCTTTCCCCTTTTGACCACACGAAGATTCGACTGATGAGACCACACCAAGAAGTACAAGATATCGACAACTAAGACCACTTCGGAATGAAGAGTATTTTTCGTGCATCTGAATAATGGAAACTACAATGGTTGAAGACCGAAGACAAGTAGAATTTGAAGGCTCTGAAGAATTCCCAGATTTGTATGACCTAGGAAGGCTACCCTTATGGAACTTGGCAGACTATGGAAGTTGTCAATACCCGAGATCAAGGTGTATCGGAGAAAGACCGGAGCATGTAGAGTTAAGAACTCAAGGATTTGTCAAGAAAACCCTAAGGCAGGAGATATCAACTATGGAATGATAGCTCATGGAAATGACAAGAGCAGAAACACAGCTATCCAAGAAGTCATCTCCCGCTTATGCTATTGTCGCTGTGCTGAGTTAAGCGTGTATATGCATGGAAGGATTGGATGGTAGAAGGATGATGGAGCACCCATCAGCTATATGAAGTTTTAACCTTAGCCGGTATATCACCAGGATCTGGAGTATTACATCAAGAAGTTAAGATGGACCTACAAGAAGCAGTATTTTGATAAGGAGGCATTTTGTGAAGAACTCAGGACCCATAAGCTGAAAGTTGCCAAGCTAGAGGAGCAAAACCCTGAGACATCAAAGTTTTCATCAGGAACTAAAGGATAGTAGGAGCATGGTTCATGTCAAGGAGGTTGAAACCCAGAAGTATGGAATGCAACTCCGGAATATTAAAGGATGTCACGAGAGATTTCACGTCAACAGAGATGATCTAGCAAAAAGGACTTGAGAAAGACAAGCATGATCGGAACAAGCCATTGGAGGCATGAACAAGACTTGAAGAGTTTGGAGACATTGAAGATTTATTGACCTTTAGAAGACCAAACCCCTGTTATATACCTACGTTAGATGCGACGTTTGTGAGCTGTCATTTGTTTGATGTTTTCCGACAGCCCCAATAAAATCTGTCTTTTTGAAACTGTTGTTTGCATTGTGTGTATCCCTCTCCCTCTCTCTTATCTTACCCCAAACCCATGGACCCAATAGAGGATGAATGAAGATGAGCTTATATTTTCTGGACCGATGAGTCAATTGGAGATGGACCGGTGGATTCAGAACATGGAGGATGACATGAAGAATAACCCTATAGTCGGAAAGGATACGACCCAGCATGCTCTTCAGTGCTTTGAAAGAGGGGCTGCTACTTGGTGGAGGATGTACCAAACCATCAATGGATGGCAAGGGGTAACCACTTGGAAAGAATTTAAGTTGACTTTGCCAAAGTCTCGGCTTGTGTCCTAGAAGTTGAAGTCTTATGGAAAGGATATGAAGAAATCTTGTGCATGCAAAATTTGTGGAGAAATAGGACACACCCATAAAGAACACAAGGATGAATGCCCTAATTGTGAAGGAAGTCACCCAGTTGAAGAATGCCCAACTAGGCCGATTACTTGTTTCTTGTGTGAAGGGACTACCCACTATCCTGCTCAGTGTCACATTTACCCCATGGTACAACGAACCATCCAGCAGAAGAAAGAAGTAAAGGAAGGAGCCCTTATGGAAATTTTAGAAGAACCCGTGATGAAGGAAGAGATGGAGGACACACCTAAAGAAGACCCGAGAAAACCCTACACTAAGTCTTGCTATTCATGTGGAGAAGAAGGACACATCTCCCAAAACTTTTTGAATGGGGATCTAGTAGAATTCCCGACAGAGGAAGTAGAATATGACCCACAGGAAATAGAAGCCCTGATTGGAATGGAAAAGTCCAGGAAGAGAAACCGATTGGAGCCCAGGAGGGACCTGAGTCATATCACCTGTTACAGGTGCAAGGAGTCAGGGCACTACCTCAACAGTTTCCCAAAAAGGAAACCTCGATACTTGCCAGAAGTAATATGTTTTAGTTGTAATGGAGCAGGGCACTTTGCCAGAGAATGCCCAAGGAGAATGAAACTTGTGCTAGATAGTTGAGTTTGCAACAAAAGAAATGGAGTAGTAGAAGTGAGAACATTTTCTTTTATATTGAGGTGTTGAGTTGAGACATGTAAAGGAAAAGCGAGAGATTGTAATCACTTGAGAATGAATAAAGTTAGCATCGTTGGTGCTAATATGGATTTTATGAGTTGTTACTCTATGAAGAAGAATTTTGGCCATTCTGAGGATATGAGAAATATGGTCTATGGAAGATTTGTGCATTTTAAGGGTGGTAGTACCCTGTAAGAACCGTTGACCCCTGGAAAAGATAAGGATACTCCACTGAGTGGATTTCGGACAAAATGAATACGAGTTTTGTCTCGATATGTGTGAAACCCCAAGAGTATGTGGGATGAAGTTGGAGACCGTCAGTTGTTTTAACCAAATGTGATCAAGGAGTCAGAAGAGAATGTTAAGTTTATTCGAGATAGACTGAAGGTAGCTCAGTCCAGGTAGAAGAGTTATGTACACTCAAAAACTCAAGGAGGTAGTCTATGAAATTGGAGACAGAGCATGTCTTCGTGTGTCCCCTCTGCGAGGAGTTAAACAGATTGGAGTTAAGGGACAGTTAGCCCCGAGATTTTTAGGACCATACCGAGTTTTGGAGCGTATGGGAGAAGTGGCCAACAAGTTGGAGTCACCCGAAGGACTGTCAGGAGTCCATGATGTGTTTCACGTTTCCTAGTTGAAGAAGTGCCATGCAGAGATGGCCAATATTCCCCTGCAAGGACGCTTGACCCTGGAAAGGATAATGATGTTCCACGAAGTGGAATATGGACTTCATAAGTATAAGTTTTTATCTCGGTATGAGAGATATTCCACGAGGATGAAGAGATAAATTATTATTGGATATAAAGGAGGTATGATTTTGGAAATATGGATCAATGGAAACTCCATGATGAGTCTGAGTAATCACGTCTTAGTTTGGTGCCAATGGAAGGAAGGAAGACAGTACAATTGGATGGATTTAAGAATACTAGGAAGTTGGAAGTTGAAATAATGATCAGTTGCCCGATGATAAGTTCAAGGACTACAAGTGATGAGATGGGCCATAACCCACAGGCCCCAGGACCTGCCAAGAAGCAAGCACATTCTTGCTGAAAGAAAAAAACCCTGGAGGAAGATACGACGTTTATCGGCAAACGATTTTATAGGAGTAACGCAAAACCTGAGAGATTCTGAAGGAACGATAGATGTTTGTTTGGCTTGCAGAATCAATGGATTTATCCGAACCTTGGTTCGTCGACAAGAGAAATTCTGCAATACTTGTGAGGATGACCGCGTGTTAGAATGCGAGATTCGCTAAACCGTATACAGGGTAATGATTTGGGTGCGGGATGGATTGATCACCATACCGACTTACTCTTATTATTCGCCTTGCTATGTGGGATGGTAAATCTGAGTGACTTACCTATAGTAGAGAGACGACGATCAAAACCTTGTTTAAGCCTTAGAATGGTATAGGTATTTTTCCCTTGTACAAGGCAGCTTTGCCAACTGTAGGTTATACGGTGAGGATCAACCAGACCCATTTCGTGCAGGAGAAACCCTAAATTGTTAACCACCATGAGATATCGATAGTTAGTTAGTATTGGCGCCAGACCCGTCGGCTAAGAAGACCCAATCTCAGAATAACCTTACCAAGAGAAAAGGACAGAAGAATTGAGGAAAAGGTTATGTCACTACCGGAAGAGCCCAGAGAAGGAATTATCCTTATGATCTGAGAAGACCGACACTGTAAAGAATAAGGATGGAGTATATGAGTTTTGATGGAACCGTAACCATGCTTCTAAGGGTGGTAGCACCCCGGACCCCGGTGATGATTGATGGATTTTGAGGAGACCCCCAAACCCTAACCTTTTCTTGCTAGCCTCTCCGAATCTCGAGGACGAGATTCATTTTAAGGGTGGTAGGTTTGTAACATCCCAAAAATTCTAAATTTTGGAATGTTATATTAAATAGATAGATTTGATTGATTGACTGAAAGTGAGTGAATTCGAACTTTTTGAAAGTTAAATGAGAGGGAATAAAAGGACTTTCCCAAACTTTCATTTTTTCATTTATGATCTTCGTGAATTCAAATTCTTTTCAAATACAAAACCCTAGAGAGAAGATGACATGACTTGTTCCATTTAAATAAATGAAAAGGGTGTTTGAAAAATATTTGAATTCCATTGGGAAATATTTTCCAATTCAGAAACTTTATGCAACTCAATGATTTTCATGAGAGAAGATAAAATGACTTCTTCAAATTATGAAATATGAGTTGGGAGTTTCAAAGATCACATTTAAAGTCCTTTTTGAATTTATTTTCAATTTGGAGTTGTTTGAGTTTTATTCAAATTATTTTTCTCCAAAAATAAAATATATGGAAAATAGGGTAACATGATTCCCTACATCAGAAAATTGGAGATAAATAAATTTGAAATCATTTTGGTATTTTAAAAATGTTTTTAATTGGATTTCAATAGGGCAGTAGCACTATTTGAATTATCTGAATTAGTGTGGATTTTACTTGGCATTATAAAAATGTCCATGTTGTAGAAAATCTTTTTCTGCAAATTTTGGTATATTATATGCCTATATAATACTTTTATTTCCTTTTGTTTTTATTTTGGAAAATGTTTTGAAAAAAAAATTCGACCGCGCGTCAACTAGGCCGGCCCGCCCTGAGCCAGCCAGGCCCAAGATCCCGCCGCCGCCTTCCTCCTCCCGTGCTCCACCGGGACTCGCCGGAGTCCGAGCGAGCCACGCCGCCGGCCGCCCCTTTCCCCAAGGAAAGCCGCAGCTCCTGGCCCTTTAAAAGGCCGAGGCCCCGGGCCCTCTCCTCCTCGCCGCTCGCGCCGCCTTGCCTCGCCCGCATCTCGCGACGCCGCTGCAGATCCGCCGCCACCGCCGCAGCGCCTCGCTGCGCCGCCGCCCGCTGCTGCTGCACAGCACGCCGCCCGCGCCGCCGCACCCCTTGCCAGCGCATCGCCGCCGCCGCCCCGCGCCGCCCTGCCTCGCCGCGCTCGCCGGAACCATCGCGCCGCCTCGCCTCGCTACCGCCGGAGTTGACCGCCGACGCCGGTTCGATCCACCGCCGACCCGCCTGAACCGTTAGGAACCGCCCGGTTCGCCCGGTTTTCTTTTAGTAGTTTTAGTTTTGGTTTTCGACTTAAAACTGTTTTGTTTTGTTTTACTTATTTAGAGTTCGTTCATTCGTTTATGTTTTTCAGTGAATAGATTCGTCAGATAGGTTCTGTTAGCAAGCGTCCGCTCGATAGGATTTTTCTTTTTATTTTAGTTTTCGGCCAGGGACCTATTCGTGATAATTTTCTTCACAGATTAGTCCATGTACTTCAATCGATCACAACTCTTTACTCGTTTGTCCAAATCCAACGAAACCAACGCCCACTTCTTCGTTATGATCCCCTCTATCCAGTAAAACAACTTAAACATGTTTTTGAAAAGTTTAAAATTTGAATTAGATCAGATTTGAATTCAAACTTCGTTTGATCAT
The DNA here is from genome assembly GCF_003073215.2 of Triticum urartu. Taxonomy (NCBI): domain Eukaryota; kingdom Viridiplantae; phylum Streptophyta; class Magnoliopsida; order Poales; family Poaceae; genus Triticum; species Triticum urartu. Next base: position 294,806,969 of record NC_053022.1, read on the forward strand.
AACTTGAGTTCCGCAGCTCCGTTTGAGTTGATTCTTTTTGCAAATCGAAGCTCTTGACCTAAACTTTCTGATAAGGCCAAATTCACATAACTTTGGTACTGTTAGAAATTGTTTTATGTTGCAAGAGCTATTTGCTTGGTTTTGATGTTTTCCGAATCGACTTCTTCGATCTTTCTGGTCTTTTGAGTGATTGCTTATGTGTGGTTATTATTGCTTGATTATGATAGATTGACCGGAGTGTGACGAGTAGAGATATCAAGATTTTTGAGTGTGAATCATCTTCATCAACATTGCAGGCAAGTTCACACTTTGATCATATCCCTTTTCATACCCAGTTTTTATGCATTAGTCTCAACCCTCAAACATTGCATGAGTAGCATTGATAACATGTGGGTATTGGGAAGTAGTTGAGGTAGTACCTATTACCTATTTATTATCAAACCTTTGGGAGTTACTATTACGTTATGCTTATAGTGCCATGCTATGCTCGTAGACGTGGATTGGGTTTTGAGAGTATTCCTGACAGATGTGAGATTGTTAATTAATGGTTTACTTAAGGTGGCAACTTAAACACACATCTGGGTGGATTGAGGTACTTGGGTATTCCAGGATTGCCTGTCTATGCACCTGGGTAGACCAGGATTGCCTGTTTTTTTATGGACCGCCACCCAGGCTCAAAGGGATCATGAGATTTTTCATACTAGAAACTTCCGTGTGCAGCCACAAGCTATTATGGGCTCTAGCATAGTTGATTAAGTCGTGCGAACTCTTATAGGGTAGACTAGCATATGTAGGGGAAAGTAGGTGTAACGGTCTATCCATCGTAAGGTGCTAGCGCTTCTGAAAGACGTCTCGGTCATCCGTCTTCTCAAACACCATGTAGTGCGAGAAACCAAACGGAGGCGATCGAGTATTGTGGGGAAAAGTGCGCAAACCTCTGCAGAGTGTACAAACTAATCATGATTAGCCGTGTCCCCGGTTATGGACGTCTTGAGTATCTAGTACCTGGATTATCATGTGAATCTCATCACGTTACTTTAAATGAATATTGTTGGGTTTTAATGATGATGCTTAATTGGGATTGAGAATGCTGTCAACCATTCTCAATGTTTAACAACCACCATGATAGTTAAATAAAATTTATTCCTTTGCAGTAGGGAAATTGGCTTTTCGCAAAAACCTTATAACCCTAGAGCCTTTCCACCAGCCAAATATGCATGTAGTGATAGCCATTGTTCATCATTTCTCTATGGTGTGAATTTGCCACTACATTCAATGTACTGACCCTTTGTGGCTGCAACGTCTCATGTTGCAGGATTTCTTACGACGAGTAAGCGATACGTTAGGGTTATGATTTCTACACTCAACTTTGCCATTGGTGTTGATGGGAATCCACAACCTTGTTACTTCCGCTGTTTGGATTGAGGTAATAGTATTTACATTACTTTTACATGTGATTTACCTCTGTTATAAATCCTCGAGTACTGTGTGTGTCAGCATACCGATCCAGGGATGACACTTAAGCACAGAGACTTGATCCATTCGGGTCGGGTCGCGACAAGGAGCTAGTCGACGGCTTGATGAAGCTACTCAAGATCAGCAATGCCTCGATTGACAAGGCGACCAGTCTCGTCGAGCAACTCATGGGTGACAATGCGAAGCTCCTCAAGTTGCTCACCGAGAAGGAGGAGGCGGCCGCCGACTGGAAGATGCTGCATGGGCAGAGCAGTGGGTCGGAGATGACACTGAAAGCGTTCGTCGAGGAAGTGATTGGTGGCTTGAGGAAGCTCCGAATCAAGCACGAGCAGGAGGTGGAGGAATCCATGGCTGCTTTCAAGCAAAGTCGTGAGGAATTGAATAAGGAGCTGGAGGATTTCGTCGCCCGGCGATCCATCGAGGAGTAGAGACAGTAGCGACCTAGATCGTTGTCTGCAATTTCCTTCTTCTCTTGCCCCCCTGTCTTCCGGGTTTTGCCGCATGTGACATTTTAAATTATACGGAATATGTAAGACAATTATTGTCTGCGCCATTGTAAATTTGTTGTCGTATTATCCGTTGCCATTTTATTTGTGGTCGTATTATCCGTTGCCCTATGTGGCAATTTAAATTAGGGTGGAATACGAGTTGAAAACACGAACAAAGCAAATGCTTCCATGGGATCACAAGCAAACACCCTCCGTCCAGGCATTTTAATTAACCCATTAATGGAGAAGTTGTGAGCGAGGCGGGCGGCAGCTGGTGCATGGAGGTCAAAGAGCTCACTTCCCGGTGAGCATGGGCAGCCTTGCTGCTCACACGTGTCCCGTCGAACCTGCGAGGTGGACAGGATGCACGCGTCCCATCGAGCCTGCACGGCAGACTGCTCGCATGCGTCCCGTCGAGCCTGCATGGCGGACTTCTCGCGCTCATCCCGTCTAATCAAACAGTTGCACGCACGCCACCGAGTATGGTTAATTTTTGACACGGTTAATATAATACAACCATTTGTGATATTAACATGTCAGCTTTTTGTTTCAAAAAGGACTTCGTTGGCTACTAATGTGTGCGCCTCTTCTCAAACTGGACGATTTTTATTACCACGGCATATATGTGCCATGTCATGAAACCATGCCAAGTTTCATGTTTTTTGGGTGAGTTTTTTATTTACTGGGATTTAAAAACCAAGATTCTCAATGTTTCAGGACGACGACAAGTTTGTAATTCATTCCCATTCCTTAAATGAGACCTAAACATGCACCCAATGACACATGTATGATTTCCCACCCATTTTGCTTCAATGGAGCAAGTGCTTGTAGTTCAAATTTGAATTATGGACTACATTAAATGCGTAGAAAACTTATTAATTAGTAATATATAAACAATGGCCAAACAAACCCAGAACAGTTTCAAATTTCAGCCCGACACTCTTGTTATTCTATGTTGCCTATAGAAAACAAAGTTCAAGGCGAGAAGAGGCAGCGACTATCGTTTCGCCCACAAGAGGGGCATGTTTCCCTACCGGAACCATGAGGGTTGCGACAGGCTCCGGTTTGTAAGAGGCTTGTAATATAGCTTCGCCCAAATTGGACAATTATATGTACCATATAGTGACACCATGCCAAGTTTCATGATTTCCTAGTGAGTTTTGGATTTACAGAGATTTAAAAACCGAGATTCACAATGTTTGTGGCCAAGCCAGGACGGCGAGACAGTTGAATTTGTTCCATGGGACCTAAACATGCACTCCAAGGAAACATGTACGTTTTTTCTAGCCATTTTGGTGCACTGGAGCATGCATTTGTAGTTCGGATTTGAATAATGGACATTAAATTGCCTAGAAAACTCAATTAATAAATAAAAAGGTCAAATGAACCCTGAATAATTTCAAAGTTCAGTGTGAATCTCCCGTTGTTCCGTGTCGCATGTAGAAGAAAATACGAGGCTAGAAGAGGGAGTGATTATCGTTTGGCCCACAAGGGGACACGTTTCCCTATCGAAACCACGAGGGTTCTTGTGACAGGCTCCGGTTTGTAAGAGGTTTGTAATAAAGCTTGGACCAAATTGGCAATTTTTTTACCACGACATATATGTGCCATGACGTGACACCATGCCACCTTTGATGACTTTTTGGTGAGTTTAGGATTTACGAGGATTTAAAAACTGAGATTCCAAATGTTTGAGGACGAGCCAGGACGCGGGTACGGTTGTAATTCATTCCCATTCCTGGCATGGGACCTAAACATGCACCCAAGGACACATGTATAAATTTTCTAGCCATTTTGGTGAACTAGAGCATGTATTTGAAGTTTAGATTTGAATTATGGACATTAAATGCCTAGGAAACTCAATTAGTGTATAAAAAGACCAAACAAACCCTGAATAAGTTTAAATTTCAGCACGGATATCATGTCGTTCCATGTTGCCCGTAGAAGAAAATACAAGGCGAAGAGAGGCAGTGATTACGTTTTGCCCGCAAGGGAGACACGTTTCCCTATCGGAACCATGAGGCTTCTTTGAGAAAAGTTCGGGTTTGTAAGAGGCTTGTAATAAAACTTGCGCCACAATGGACGAAAAAATTCATCAACATATAAGTGCCATGTCGTGACACCATGCTAGGTTTCACGATTTTCATCTTAGTTTTGGATTTACGGGGATTTAAAAACTGAGATTCTTCTCACAAAATAATTTCAAATAGCACATGGTTCACTCACGAAAGCCGATATTCAATGAAAACTTCATGGAAACCATATTTTAAAGTTTCATAAAAATCTGGAAAAAAAATGTGGGGTGTTAAGAAGGTGATGTTTTATCACAACACAAAATTTCAAGTTAAAAAACATTACGAGATGCGAGCTATGAAAAAGACAAAATCAGCATTGAATAGTTACTATTCAACACTTATTTTGCCTTTTTCATAGCTCACATCTCGTAATGTGTTTCAACTTGAAATTTTGTGTGGCAATAAAACATCATCCTCTTAACATCCCACATTTTTTTCAAAAAAAAAATCAAACTTCAAAACATCTTTTTCTCGTGGTTTTCACCGGTTTACACCGAATGTTGGTTTCCGTATGATATTCTCCCCCCTGCTACGCGCGCGATCTGAGTCGTGCGTTCTGATTGGCCAGAATCCAAACCCCACGGATCGTACATGTGCACCATTGGATGCTCCCAGATCGAACGGCGACCCTGAGCCCTTTCGACAGCACATGCAGTACATGGGTAAGCATTGTGCGCATGCGTCGTGCTAGCTCACGCTTCCTTATCTACTAGGTTTTCAATACAGGCTACCATTTCTCGCCACTCCTCTCATCGGTTTCCCGCCTCTTCTGCCATCGTTTTCCCGCTACCAGTGTCAGTGCTCATTGAAGGTTTGAGTCATATATGCATGATGTAGATGTTCGTTTAATTCTTATAGTTCATCTCATCCAAAAACAATTAGTTTTATAAAAAAATCTATTTTAAGATTCATTGAATTGTGCATTGTAAAGGTAAAAACAAAAAGTGACAATTCATTTAGAAAAAAAAGTTTGGGCGATTAAGATATGGAAGATTCTAGAGAAGAAAGGGGAAGTGCTTGTGTTTTGAGGTTTGTGCATTATGCTTAAGTTCAACCATCGAGTCTTCTAGATTGTACATGTGGCAGAATCTAGTGGAATGTAGATGATATCCAACGGCGAGTAGTGCTCGGATTTGCCATCTCTGTACCGTCGCATTGGCTTCATCCGACCAACTTTCAAAGTTATTCGCACACTATATAGGTGTATAGATGTATAGATACATATAGATGTGTCCCATGCTAGACCAAATAAAGTTTGAGCGCATGCGTGGGATGACCCCCCCCCCCCCCCCCCCCCCGCCTCCTCGAAGTTGGGAAACTGACATCGTACGTATTGAACCAGACTTGGAGTCGGGTACGGTGTTCGGTTTGTAATGTAGTTGGTGCCCCATCGAAGTTGTGCATTTGGGATTTAAACACATCATACACCACCATACCCATACATATTTTCGGGCCACATGCAGTATATACGGGGTCTTCTAATCGACCACGTCTCCCTTGTGTGGTTTTTTGTGACGACATGCATATCTGTGGGCTCCCCGAGTGTATATATATCATCGCTTTGACCGATAATGAGGGGTATGTGTTGGCCATGAATGGATTCCTCCTAGTTCGTGTTAGGGTCGGTCACCATCACATGTCGCTCAACCAAAGCTCGAGCTCATGCATTGTCAGGATTCCCTCCCACATGCTCGGATTGCTGGGTTCGACCTACATCAAACCCTGCGTATCTTGTCCTTAACTACCTTGCCTTCATGGTTGTTGTCTGTATCGAGAGGTAGGCACCACATCTAAATTGTACATTATTCTATATTGAAAACACACATCACCCCTTCCCAACGTACATCATTTTGGGCCGCATGCAAGAGGTGCTGGTTTTGTGGTCCCTCTCGTGCGATTTTTATGATGGTTCAATCTATTGGCCCAAGCGGTTTACCGATAACAACAAATGTCGTTTGACCAAACGATAGATTCATTGGTCCGTCTTATGGTAGGTCATGGCGACATGCATGTATGACCAAAGTATCGATCATTACGTGCATCCGCCCCACTAACGCAAAGTGGGAGGTGGTGGGCCAAGCATCCTAGCTAGGTATGATATATATATATCCAAGGGTGATTTCGGGTTTACGAGGCAGGTGCCACCAAAGTTATGCATTGTGTATTTAAAGTTTTAAACATCCCCAATATTCCTACATATATTTGGCCACTTCCGGGTGGTTCTTGACTTCTGGCCCCTCTCATCGATCTTCGACGACGCGCCCAACCGTGGGCCCGCATGGTCAAAATTGTGCATTGGAATTTTGAACATCATAGACCATCCTTTTCACTCATATATATTGGGGCCACATGCTCATGTGGCTGTCTTCAGACCCTCTCTAACGTTATTTTTTGCTGCAAAGACTCTGATGACGCTCAACGGACACGGGTATAATATCTTAACCGTGTGCGATACAAGTGCGCTGTGAATCATCACGCCTGTGCAAGCGCGAGCAAAGGTGGAGGTACTGGCTCAACCGTGTGCGATGCAAGTGCGCTGTAAAATCACCACGACCACGCAAGCGCGAGCAAAGGGTGGAGGTACTGGCTTAACCGTGTGCGATGCAAGTGCGCTGTAAAACCACCACTTGTGCAAGCTAAAGGTAGGTAAGTTTATTTGGAAACTAGGACGAACTGTGTGCGATAGACCAGCTAGCTAGAAATATAAAAACAAACTACCCGCCTTGAGCATTGCAAAAATTGGCGGTTCCACGCTAGTTTTCCTTATTATCATACACACATATTGTTATTGGACCGTGCGCGATCTTGGGCACTCCCGCCTCGCATCAATTCCTTTACCCAAATTTTAGTAGACGTCGTACTTCAACCGTCGCCCACACTCCTCCAGCACCGACCTTAGAGTAAAATTGCAGTAGCTGAGGCATTTGAACCGTCGCCCTCCCTCATCAACCACCATATCCACCCACCATTACTAAAATTTTCAGTAGCTGTGGCATATCCTCAAACACCAACCCCCCTCCACATTCCTCCACCCGCCCCCTCCCCCCCCCCCACCCGAACCCTAGCTCGCTGCCGCCGGCGCCGCCGCCAACCCCTGTCGGTCTGCCCGTTCCTCCTAGCTTAGATAATAAATTTAGGTTACCCATCGATTCCCATACCGTCGCCCCACTCCCCTGAGTTTTTAGATGAGGCCTGCAGTGTCCCTCCCTGCCAGATCCACATCCCCTGTGATACGTCTCCAACGTATCTATAATTTTTGATTGTTCCATGCTATTATATTATCTGTTTTGGATGCTAATGGGCTTATTTATACACTTCTATATAATTTTTGGGACTAACCTACTAACCCAAGGCCCAGTGCAAATTGCTGTTTTTTTGCCTATTTCAGTGTTTCGCAGAAAAGGGATATCAAACGGAATCTAAATGGAATAAAACCTTCAGGAGAGTTATTTTTGGAACAAACATGATCCAGGGGACTTGGAGTGGACGTCAAGAAATAAACGAGGAGGCCACGAGGCAGAGAGGCGCGCCTGCCCCCTGGGCGCGCCCCCACCCTCATGGGCCCCTCGTAGCTCCACCGACCTACTTCTTCCTCCTATATATATATATATATATATATATATCCATATACCCCGAAAACATCCAGGAGCACCATGAAACCCTATTTCCACCGTCGCAACCTTCTGTACCCAAGAGATCCCATTTCGGGGCCTTTTTCGGAGCTCCGTCGGAGGGGGAATCAATCACGGAGGGCTTCTACATCAACACCATAGCCTTTCTGATGATGTGTGAGTAGTTTACCTCAGACCTTCAGGTCCATAGTTATTAGCTAGATGGCTTCTTCTCTCTCTTTGGATCTCAATACAATGTTCTCCTCAATCTTCTTGGAGATCTATTCGATGTAACTCTTTTTGAGGTGTGTTTGTCGAGATCCGATGAATTGTGAGTTTATGATCAAGTTTATCTACGAACAATATTTGATTCTTCTCTGAAATCTTTTATGTATGATTGGTTATCTTTGCAAGTCTCTTCGAATTATCAGTTTGGTTTGGCCTACTAGATTGATCTTTCTTGCAATGGGAGAAGTGCTTAGCTTTGGGTTCAATCTTGCGGTGTCCTTTCCTAGTGACAGCAGGGGCAGCAAGGTACGTATTGTATTGTTGCCATCGAGGATAAAAAGATGGGGTTTATATCATATTGCTTGAGTTTATCCCTCTACATCATGTCATCTTGCCTAATGTGTTACTCTGTTCTTATGAACTTAATACTCTAGATGCGTGATGGATAACGGTCGATGTGTGGAGTAAGAGTAGTAGATGCAGAATCGTTTCGGTCTAGTTGTCACGGACGTGATGCCTATATACATGATCATGCCTAGATATTCTCATAATTATGCGCTTTTCTATCAATTGCTCGACAGTAATTTGTTCGCGCACCGTAATACTTATGCTATCTTGAGAGAAGCCACTAGTGAAACCTATGGCCCCCGGTCTATTCTCTATTATATTAATCTCTCGTCAACTAGCTATTTCTGGGACCGTTTATTTTGCAATCTTTATATTCCAATCAATATCATAAAAATATTTATCTTATTATTATCTCTATCAGAGCTCACTCTCGTAAGTGACCGTGAAGGGATTGACAACCCCTTTATCGCGTTGGTTGCGAGGTTCTTATTTTTTTGTGCAGGTACGAGGGACTTGCGTGTAGTCTCCTACTGGATTGACACCTTGGTTCTAAAAACTGAGGGAAATACTTACGCTACTTTGCTGCATCACCCTTTCCTCTTCAAGGGAAAACCAACGCAGTGCTCAAGAGGTAGCAAGAAGGATTTCTGGCGCCGTTGCCGGGGAGATCTACGCACAAGTCAAGACATACCAAGTACCCATCACAAACTCTTATCCCTCGCATTACATTATTTTCCATTTGCCTCTCATTTTCCTCTCCCTCACTTCACCCTTCCCGTTTTATTCGCCCTCTTTTTCCGTTCCCCTTCTCTTTTCTAGTTCGTCTCTTTTTTGCTTGCTTCTTGTGTGCTTGTGTTTTAGATTGTTTGCTGCGATGGCCTTACCAAAAAGTTTTGATCCTCACCTTAGAAGGTTGGAAGAAATTGAAAACAATGTTAGAAGTTTTATGTCCTTGCAGTTTGAGCATAATAATTTCTTTAGAAACGAGCTTAAAGAATAGAAAAGTTTTATGGGGTACATGAATAAAGAGCTTGATGATATGTCTAAAGAATTTTATGGTCTGAAATCTCAGTTCGCTCATTTTGAAAACTTAATAGCCCAAATTTCGGATAAGCAGGTCACCTTAGTTAATAAGATGGCCGCCAAAATGGAAGAACTTGATGATAATAAGTATGAAGATCTAAAAGTGATTGTTGTGTCCCCTATTAAATCTTTGTTTTGCAATCTTGATAATGATGGGACAGGAGATGAGTCAACTTTAGTTAAAAGGCGTCCCAATGATTCGAAGTTTCTAGATCTTGATGCTAAAATTGGTAAAAGTGGGATTGGAGAGGTCAAAACTTTACATAGCAATGAACCCACTATTTTGGATTTCAAGGAATTTAATTATGATAATTGTTCTTTAATATATTGTATTTCCTTATTGCAATCCGTGCTAAATTCTCCGCATGCTTATAATCAAAATAAAGCTTTTACCAAACATATCGTTGATGCTTTAATGCAATCTTATGAAGAAAAGCTTGAATTGGAGGTTTTCATCCCTAGAAAACTTTATGATGAGTGGGAACCCACTATTAAAATTAAATTAAAGATCATGAATGCTACGCTTTATGTGATTTGGGTGCTAGCGTTTCCACGATTCCAAAAACTTTGTGTGATGTGTTAGGTCTCCGTGAATTTGATGATTGTTCCTTAAATTTGCACCTTGTGGATTCCACTATTAAGAAACCTATGGGAAGAATTAATGATGTTCTTATTGTTGCAAATAGGAATTATGTGCCCATAGATTTCATTGTTCTTTATATATATTGCAATCCTACATGTCCCATTATTCTTGGTAGGCCTTTCCTTAGAACGATTGGTGCAATTATTGATATGAAAGAAGGAAATATTAGATTCCAATTTCCTTTAAGGAAAGGCATGGAACACTTTCCTAGAAAGAAAATTAAATTACCTTATGAATCTATTATGAGAGCCACTTATGGCTTGCATACCAAAGATGATAATACCTAGATCTATCCTTGCTTTTATGCCTAGCTAGGGGCGTTAAACGATAGCGCTTGTTGGGAGGCAACCCAATTTTATTTTTGTTTCTTGCTTTTTAGTTCTGTTTAGTAATAAATAATTCATCTAGCCTCTGTTTAGATGTGGTTTTATGCTTTTAATTAGTGTTTGTGCCAAGTAGAACCTTTGTGAAGACTTGGGGAAAGTCTTTGCGATCTTGCTGTAAAAAATAGAAACTTTAGCGCTCACGAGATTTGCTGCCATTTTTTTACTGGAGAGTGCGATTAGGTTGATTATTTTGGCAGACGATTAATAGATAAATTCCTCACGTCCAGCAATTTATTTCAGAATTTTTGGGGTTGCAGAAGTATTCGAAACCTACAGATTACTACAGACTGTTTTGTTTTTGATAGATTCTGTTTTCCGTGTGTTGTTTACTTATTTTGATGCATCTATGGCTAGTATCGGAGGTTATGAACCATAGAGAAGTTGGAATACAGTAGGTTTAACACCAAAATAAATAAAGAATGAGTTCATTATAGTACCTTAAGTGGTGGTTTGTTTTCTTATACTAACGGAGCTCATGAGATTTTCTGTTTAAGTTTTGTGTTGTGAAGTTTTCAAGTTTTGGGTAATGATTTGATGGATTATGGAATAAGGAGTGGCAAGAGCCTAAGCTTGGGGATGCACAAGGCACCCCAAGGTAAAATTCAAGGACAACCAAAAGCCTAAGCTTGGGGATGCCCCAGAAGAAATCCCCTCTTCCATCTTCTTCTATCGATAACTTTACTTGAGGCTATATTTTTGTTCACCACATGATATGTGTTTTGCTTGGAGCGTCTTGTATGATTTTAGTCTTTGCTTTTTAGTTTACCACAATCATCCTTGATGTACACACCTTTTTGGAGAGACACACTTGAATTGGAATTTATTAGAATACTCTATGTGCTTCACTTATATCTTTTGAGCTAGATAATTTTGCTCTAGTGCTTCACTTATATCTTTTTAGAGCACGATGGTGGTTTTGTTTTATAGAAATTATTGATCTCTCATGCTTCACTTATATTATTTTGAGAGTCCTTTAGAACAGCTTGGTAATTTTTTTTGGTTATGAAATTAGTCCTAATATGATAGGCATCCAAGATGGGTATAATAAAAACTATCATAAAAGGTGCATTGAGTACTAGGAGAAGTTTGATACTTGATAATTTTTTTGAGATATAAAGATGGTGATATTAGAGTTGTGCTAGTTGAGTAGTTGTGAATTTGAGAAATTCTTGTGTTGAAGATTGCAAGTCCCGTAGCATGCACGTATGGTAACCGTTGTGTAACAAATTTAAAACATGAGGTGTTATTTGATTGTCCTCCTTATGAGTGGCGGTCGGGGACGAGCGATGGTCTTTCCCTACCAATATATCCCCCTAGGAGCATGCGCATAGTGCTTGGTTTTTGATGACTTGTAGATTTTTGCAATAAGTATGTGAGTTCTTTATGACTAATGTTGAGTCCATGGATTATACGCACTCTCACCCTTCCATCATTGCTAGCCTCTTCAGTACCGTGCATTGCCCTTTCTCACCTTGAGAGTTGGTGCAAACTTCGCCGGTGCATCCAAACCACGCGATATGATACACTCCGTCACATGTAAGCCTCCTTATACCTTACTCAAAACAGCCACCATACCTACATATTATGGCATTTCCATAGCCATTCCGAGATATATTGCCATGCAACTTTCCACCGTTTCATTCATGACAGCTACATCATTGTCATATTGCTTTGCATGATCATGTAGTTGACATCGTATTTGTGGCAAAGCTACCATGCATAATTTATCATACATGTCACTATTGATTCATTGCCCTTCCCGGTACACCGCCGGAGGCATTCATATAGAGTCATATTTTGTTCTAGTATCGAGTTGTAATCATTGAGTTGTAAAGAAATAGAAGTGTGATGATCATCATTAATAGAGCATTGTCACAAATAAAAAAGGGAGAAAGGCCAAAAAAAGAAAGGCCCAAAAAAAAGAAAAATAAAGAAAAAGGGACAATGCTACTATCCTCTCTTTTCCACACTTGTGCTTCAAAGTAGCACCTTGATCTTTATGATAGAGAGTCTCTTGTTTTGTCACTTTCATATACTAGTGGGAATTTTTCATTATAGAACTTGGCTTGTATATTCCAACAATGGGCTTCCTCAAATGCCCTAGGTCTTCGTGAGCAAGCAAGTTGGATGCACACCCACTTAGTTTCTTTTGTTGAGCTTTCATACATTTATAGCTCTAGTGCATCCGTTGCATGGCAATCCCTACTCCTTGCATTGACATCAATTGATGGGCATCTCCCTAGCACGTTGATTAGCCTCGTCGATGTGAGACTTTCTCCTCTTTTTTGTCTTCTCCACATAACCCCCTATCATTATTCTATTCCACCCATAGTGCTATATCCATGGCTCACGCTCATGTATTGCGTGAAAGTTGAAAAAAGTTTGAGATTACTAAAGTATGAAACAATTGCTTGGCTTGTCATCGGCGTTGTGCATGATGAGAGCATTCTTGTGTGACGAAAATGGAGCATGACCAAACTATATGATTTTGTAGGGATGAATTTTCTTTTGCCATGTTATTTTGAGAAGACATGATTACTTAGTTAGTATGTTTGAAGTATTATTATTTTTATGTCAATATTTAACTTTTGTCTTGAATCTCTCGGATCTGAACATTCATGCCACAATAAAGAAAATTACATTGAGAATTATGCCAGGTAGCATTCCACATCCAAAATTCTGTTTTTATCATTTACCTACTCGAGGATGAGCAGGAATTAAGCTTGGGGATGCTTGATACGTCTCCAACGTATCTATAATTTTTGATTGTTCCATGCTATTATATTATCTGTTTTGGATGTTAATGGGCTTATTTATACACTTTTATATTATTTTTGGGACTGGCCTACTAACCCAAGGCCCAGTGCAAATTGCTGTTTTTTTGCCTATTTCAGTGTTTCGCAGAAAAGGAATATCAAAGGGAATCAAAACAGAATAAAGGAGCTGTTTGGAATACAGCCGACGAGCGCCCTACCAATTCTTTGGCGTTGACTAGCAAGACGGGCAGCCGTTTGGATTGGAACCGCGGCGGCAGATTCCTTTGCTAATTTTTTGGCGAGCCCGCTATTAGCGGGGCAGACTGGGGCGTGATCCAAACAGCCCCAAAACCTTTGGGAGAGTTATTTTTGGAACAAACGTGATCCAGGGGACTTGGAGTGGACGTCAAGAAATCAACGAGGAGACCACGAGGCAGGGAGGCGCGCCTGCCCCCCCTGGGCGCGCCCCCACCCTCGTGGGTCCCTCGTAGCTCCACCGACCTACTTCTTCCTCCTAAATATATCCATATACCCCGAAAACATCCAGGAGCACCACGAAACCCTATTTCCACCGCCGCAACCTTCTGTACCCAAGAGATCCCATCTTGGGGCCTTTTCTGGTGCTCCGCCGGAGGGGGAATCAATCACGGAGGGCTTCTACATCAACACCATAGCCTCTCCGATGATATGTGAGTAGTTTACCTCATACCTTCGGATCCATAGTTATTAGCTGGATGGCTTCTTCTCTCTCTCTTTGGATCTCAATAAAGTGTTCTCCTCAATCTTCTTGGAGATCTATTCGATGTCACTCTTTTTGCGGTGTGTTTGTCGAGATCCGATGAATTGTGGGTTTATGATCAAGTTTATCTATGAACAATATTTGATTCTTCTCTGAAATCTTTTATGTATGATTGGTTATCTTTGCAAGTCTCTTCGAATTATCATTTTGGTTTGGCCTACTAAATTGATCTTTCTTGCAATGGGAGAAGTGCTTAGCTTTGGGTTCAATCTTGTGGTGTCCTTTCCCAGTGACAGCAGGGGCAGGAAGGCACGTATTGTATTGTTGCCATCGAGGATAAAAAGATGGGGTTTATATCATATTGCCTGAGTTTATCCCTCTACATCATGTCATCTTGCCTAATGTGTTACTCTGTTCTTATGAACTTAATACTCTAGATGCATGCTGGATAGCGGTCGATGTGTGGAGTAATAGTAGTAGATGCAGAATCGTTTCGGTCTACTTGTCATGGACGTGATGGCTATATACATGACCATGCCTAGATATTCTCATAATTATGCACTTTTCTATCAATTGCTTGACAGTAATTTGTTCACCCGCCATAATACTTACGCTATCTTGAGAGAAGCCACTAGTGAAACCTATGGCCCCTGGGTCTATTCTCTATTATATTAATCTCCTGTCAACTAGCTATTTCTGGCACTGTTTATTTTGCAATTTTTATATTCCAATCTATATCATAAAAATACCAAAAATATTTATCTTATTATTATTTTCTCTATCAGATCTCACTCTCGTAAGTGACCGTGAAGGGATTGACAACCCCTTTATCGCCTTGGTTGCGAGGTTCTTATTTGTTTGTGCAGGTACAAGGGACTTGCGTGTAGTTTCCTACTGGACTGATACCTTGGTTCTCAAAAACTAAGGGAAATACTTACGCTACTTTGCTGCATCACCCTTTCCTCTTTAAGGGAAAACCAACGCAGTGCTCAAGAGGTAGCACCCTGCTCTAGAATGTTGCAGCCTAAGCCCGACCATGTATCCCGAGGAGCCCGACGAGAGTTTGGCCAAGAAGAGGTTTATCATGGCCTCTCCGACGGACGTTGGCGAGGTGGCCGCCGTTCGCCTCGACATGTCGATCTCGGAGCAACACGTCACTGCGGAAGCCGACGAAGAGGTTGACTACATCGCCATGCCGAAGGCTTCATGTCAGCGGGCTAGCATATTACTGTATCTTGGGAAAGCTGGCTACGACATCAAGCTCATCCACATCGACGGCTTCACGCAGGCCATGTCACAGGTTAAGTGGTTCATCCCCAACCCCTCTGGTTCAACCGCCACCGATCTCTTCGACGGCCCTGCGGCTGATTTCCTCCGCCAAGCGGTCAAGGATTTGCGAGCTTTATACGCCATCGAACCTATTTTGTCATTTCTGATGGACACGTTCTATGGCGGCGGCTTGGGATCCTCAATTGCCAAGTCAGATCTCATCGACCACGACCATGAGGAGGGCACCCACGAAGGTTCTTCCAAGGTGAAACGGCCCATCTGTGACATCAGAGAGCGCACCATGGGTCTGTGCTCTTCCAACTGGAAGGATCCCATCCATGAAATGTGAGGCAACATTCTATCAGCAAATCTTACCTTTTCTATCTTGCCAACCCGTACCCTTTGTTGTAGTAGCATTTGCCATGCGGTGCTTTAACTGTGCCGTGTTTAATTATTTCAGTTATACAAAAATGTATTGTTCAATAGGGCTATGTGATGTTTAAGTATGAATTGTCCACTTCAGTTTCATGAATGGCTATATTTGGTTATTTATAGTGAGTAGGTGCCTTGTTTATCTGTATTTGGTTGTTAGGTTCGTTTGAGTGAGCATTTTTTCAGTTATCAAGCAGATGCCTTGTTTATATGTATTTGGTTCTTAGTTTGGTTGCAGTGAGCATTTGTCTAGTTATCAAGTAAATGCCTTGTTTATCTGTATTTGGTTGTTAGGTTGCTTTTTTTAGCATTTGTACAGTTATCAAGCAGATGCCTTGTTTATCTGTATTTCGTTGTTAGGTTGCTTTTTTTAGCATTTGTCCAGTTATCAAGCAAATGCCTTGTTTATCTTTATCTACTTGTTAGGTTGGTTGCAGTGAGCATTTGTCTAGTTTTCAAGCATATGCCCTGTTTATCTGTATTTGCTTGTTAGGTTGGTTGCAGTGAGACTCTGTCCAGTTTTCAATGGCTATATTTGGTTATTATACTGGTCATTTATGCCTTGTTTATTTCAGTCATTCACAATGTGTTGTTCATTACGTGCAAGTCGGAACTGTGCAGCTCGACTACATCAATACCAGTTTGAACAGCTATATTTGGTTCCAGTTATTCTTGGTGTAGTTAACACATGCCCTTTATTTCAGTTTTACACATTTATCCAGTGTGATGTTTAAGCATTACCTACGTTCTATTCATTTTCAACAATACCAGTTTGAATTGTGATATTTGATGGTTGATAAGCTTGCTGTCGGTAACATTGCCTTCCATTTTATATCTGCTTTAATAGCATGCTGAAACCAACACATACAAGCTATCATTTGGAGATGATGTTATTTACCTTTGCTATATTTGTTTGGTGTTAAGGTTGATGTACTTATCATGCCTTTCCACTAATGCAGGACAACAACGGGAGTGGCCACCATTTTCCACCGAGGTTAGCTTCATCCCTCGGCTTGTACTCCCCCCATCATTCCATAATGTGGTGCATATAGATCCAGGCCTGGACACTTGTTAGCTTCTAATAGTGATTTGTTGCTTGTAGGTACATATGCCCTTGGCAAGGATCCACGCATCGACCCTTTTTGCGTATGGGGCAATGAGATATTCATGAACAAGCATCAAGTGAGGAAACTGATAAGGATTATTAGCAAAAAGATGCAAATGGTGGCAAGCAAATTATTTGTTTATGCTCTATCCAACACAACAGTGAGCTGTAGGATGGTAACTACAAACTCTGCAGCCTTCTCTTTTTACTGCCCATAATGAGTTGTTAGACAACAATGTCTGAATCTTTTTCGTTCCCAATGGTTCTCGAAGCAGTTCACTCAAGATTACCTCGTAAAGTACATGATTGGTGTACATGCAATGAAGGTTAAAGTATTTCATCCAGACTACAATGAGCATCGAGAAGTCGTAATGAAGACAATGAAGGATGGACGGGCAGCCATCACAAGGGGTTGGCCTAGAGTCGTGCACGCATTAAGCATGGAGGAGGGCACAATATATGTGGGCATTCCGCTTCACCATCTACAGCAACCAGAATGTCTTTCGCCTCTCTCTTTACAGTCTTTAGTACAACTGTTGTTCATCATTCTTTACTTGGTGCTTCTGTAGTTCTTCAGTATATGTACTTGTGCATCGAATTATGCATTCGTGGTTGAACCTATATTTGTAATAAATATGGTTGGATATGAAATAAGTGATTGCCTACTTTCAGATTCAAAACATGTGATTTTTAAATTAGGGATTACACTGCACACGGTTTGCGAAAACAAAACGTCTGCGATAGACGTGGAGATCAGAAACGTTTCTAGGATCCACTACGTGTGCGATCAATCTCCACTGCACACACGACATCCTCTTGAAACTGTTTGCGTTAGCCCACCTTGGGCAAACGTTTACCACATAAAAACTGTGGGTGATGGACAACCTTTGCCACATAGTTTCTTCTACAGACCGTGTGTGATGCATTCAATAATGCAAACGATAAAATTGTTAATATCGTGTGCAATGGCAACGCTATCACAAACGATTTAACGGGAAAAATTGTGTGTGATGTACTAGTGAACGGAAACATTTTCCTTGGAATGACTGTGTGGGATGTACATATGAACGGAAACGTTTAGCGGGGACTGGCTGTATGGGATGTACTTGCGACCGGAAACAATTTCGCCTGTATAGTTGTACTTTTTAGCTCTACTATATGTATTTCTGTATTTGAGCGCTTGCCAATCGCACACGAACTCATTTTGTCGAGCGTGTGTGCCAGGAGGGCCATATCCCTGACGGTTTCTGGGTCGTGTGGGAAGGACCCCCTATCACCATCACCCACTAGGCGACGGTTCCAAATGCCATCGCGGAAAGGGGTTTAAAACCGTTTGTATAGCACCGACGCGTACTAGTGCCGGTTTCAATGTCTATTAAGCATGTTGCAATTAACAGTCCAATCCATTTTTAAACAGTTGTATTTCAATGGCTACAAACTTACAAAACATGACTTAGGATGTTGTTAAGCCTGTTGCAATTAACAGTTGTATTCATTTTTTAATCTATCCATTTGCTACCATGCGACTCTCCGCAATGAAGATATACTAGAGATGCTGCCCATTTGCTATTTTTGGTGGATGCTAACCCTGTTCTACTTAACATGCCTGTCCATGTACTTACGCAGGGTCATAACGGTCGATGATGTTGTTTACCGTCGAGGTTAGCTGCATCCCATGTCTTACAATATTTCACATCATTTGTGCAATTGCAGTTTAACTTCTACCATTTACTGGTTGCTTGTAGGTACACATGTTAGTGTCACTGATCCACGCTTCGACCCAGAGGAACAGCTCGCCTCCGCCACCGCTGACTTTGGGCGGGCTCTGGCCAAGATGAAGTGCCCCAGCAACCACCTCTCAGGACTTACCAAGTATGTACTCACCAGTTCAATCTTACCAATACCAGTTGCAATTAATGGCTATGTTTTGTACGGTCGATGTAGTTATGCCTAACACGTTTTAGCCATTTCCCTACCTTTTTATAGACAACTTGGCCATTATCTGCTCTAGCAGCACCTGCCCTGTGATGTTTAACTCTGTCAATTGCATTTTTATCAGTACCGGTTTCAATGGCCATTAAGCCTGTTGCAATTAACAGTTGTATCCATTTTTAAAGAGTTGTATTTCAATGGCTACAAACTTACAAAACATGAATTAGGATGTTGTTAAGCCTGTTGCAATTAATAGTTGTATCCATTTTTTAATCCGTCCCTTTGCTACCGTGCTACTCTTTCGCAATGAAGATATCACTACAGATGTTGCCGTTTTATTACCATTTGCTATTTTTGGTGGATGTTAATCATGTTGTAGTTAACATTTGCTTTCCATGTACTTACATAGGGCTACAATGGGCGATGTTGTTGTTTGCCGTCGAGGTTAGATGCATCCCATGTCTTATACACCATCTATTCCTAAATAAAAGTATTTTTAGAGATTCCAATATAGACTACATAAGGAGCAAAATGAGTGAATCTAGATTCTAATCTAAACTATATCTATAATTCTATATACATCCGTATGTAGTTCATATTGAAATCTAAAAAGAGTACTTGTACATAGGAACATAGGTAGTTGTATTTTACATCATTTGTGCAATCTCAGTTTAGCTTCTAACATTTACTGGTTGCTTGTAGGTACATATATGAGCGGTACTAATCTACGCTTCGATCCCTTTTGCGTATGGGGCAATGAGATATTCATGAACAAGCGTCAAGTCAGGAAACTAAGAAATATTGTTAGGCGAAAGAAACGGGTGATTGGAATTAAGCTCTTTATTTACACTTTGTCGAAGACAACAGTGAACTTTAGGATGGTAAGTAATGTGTTGCCTTTTCCCCCTGCCCACAACAAGTTACTCTATTATACCTCTGTATCTGATATTGTTCTCTTTTCAGTGGTTTCCGAAGCTATTTACTGCTGATTAGCTTGCAAACTACATGACCGGAGTGGAGGCAACTAAGGTTAAAGTATATAATTCATACTACCATGATAATGCTCTAGAAGTCTTCCTGAAGGCGGTGAAGGATGGGCGGGCTATCGTCAAAAAGGGTTGGACAAAAGTGGTTTGTGCCTATGGCATGCAGGAAGGCACATTATGGGCATTCCGCTTCTTCAACACTGTCGGCAGTCAAAATGATTTACACTTGTCTCTTCACCTTTATCGCCTTTAAATATTGTGGTTCATCATAGTTAATTGCTGCATAATCCTGTAACTGTTGAACATACTGTACTGGCAATTTTATTTATGGATTCATTGTTGAACCATTGTGCTAAGAATTTAAATTGCGCGTTTGATATTTCAAAATTTCCAATTCAAATAATAAATTACAAGCAAAAATAAAAAGAGAACAGACGGTCATGGAACTTTGCAAACGGTTCTGGCAGTAAAAGCGTTTGTGATGGATAGCCCAATGCCACATAGTTTTCTACATCAAATCGTGTGTGATGTAGTTCATAAAAGCAAATAGTTAACCAAGGCAGAGCGTGTGTGATAGTTACACCTTTCACACACGAGCGTATACATAAAATTGTGTGGGATGTACATACGAACGGAAACGTTTTCCCTAGATTGACTGTGTGGGATGTACATAAGAATGGGAATGTATTCCTTGAATTGACTGTGTGTGATATACATACGAACGGAAATGTTTTTCTGGGATTCACCATGTGGGATGTACATACGAACGGAAATGATTGGGTTTCGATGCCTCGCCCGATCGCACACGGCCCTTGCTTGTGTCCCAGGAGGGCCTATCGTCGACAATTTCTGGGTCATGTGGGAAGACCCCCCTATCTCCCACGCTCACTTGGCGATGGTTCCAAATACCGTCGCGGAAAGGAGTTAAAAACCTTTTGTATAGCACCGATGCGTACTAGTGCTAGGCCTTGTTTTCAAGCATTGCAATACCGTTTTTGCTCACTTTTTTTACTAGTTACCTTGCTGTTTTATTTTTTTCAGATTACAAAAACCTATATCTACTATACATATTACACTTGTATCACCATCTCTTTGCTGAACTAGTGCACCCATACAATTTACCATTGTATTGGGTGTGTTGGGGACATAGGAGGCTCTTTGTTATTTGGTTGCAGGGTTGTTTGAGAGAGACCATCTTCATCCTACGCCTCCCACGGATTGATAAACCTTGGCTCATCCACTTGAGGGAAAATTGCTATTGTCCTACAAAACTCTGCGCTTGGAGGCCCAACACGAGTCTACAAGAAGAAGGTTGCGTAGTAGATATCAGTCAGCGGCTCCTCCTTGCCATGTGCTGGTGATTGTGGCGACGGGCCCATGTGATGAAGAGAATGCTCCGTCATTATCTCGATCTGCCGGTTGAATTCTTCGTCTGTCACTGGCGGCAATGGCTGGTCCTCGTCGGAGGAGGAGATGACAGTCTCCTCCTTGCTGAAGGATCCAGACTTCTTGTATGTCGATGGGCCCGCAGAGCGAGGGCGGTGGCGCCAAGAACCATCAGATGAAGAACTTCCACCGCCTCCACCTACTGGCGCGGAGAACTCGGGCTTCGGCATCGTCACTGGGCTCGGGGAGGAGGAAGGGCCCAGGGAGGGGAGGGGAGTGTTACTCTGTGCGTCGTCGGTGTACGACTTAAATAGTCACGGCTAGGCCAAATGAAGGGGTGGTCAGCCTGCCTCATTGTGCACAGCAGTTGCAGTTGGTTTCTTGGGACACGTTGTCTGCATTGAAGCGGCGACGCCCGAGAGGTCACATCCGTCAGCATCGCCCTCTCGTCCGGTCAAATCATGGGCATCAATGCTGGGCGCTACATGCTCTGGGCTGGCATGAATGCGGAGCGGCAAGCGGCATGGGCGTGCAATGAAAAAGCGCTGGAGAGGCGGGTGGTGTTTTTTGGTGGACCAGGGTAGTTAGACGTGGGGGTGGCAACGGTCCGGGTACTCACGGAGCCCCTCACTTTGTCTCCGTTTTGCTGGGAAAAACACGCCCGAACCAGCAAGCGGACCGATATAGACCCACGTTGGATGGCAGAACATGTCTAGACCGCTCGGTTCAAATGTATCGAACGGTTTGAGGGTCGGTGTTGGATACGTCCTTGCATTGTCTTTCTTGACACCAACCTAGTAACCTACTCGGAGGAGTTAATTAAGCATAGACATCTCATAGAGGGACCCAGACTGAGATCAAGTGACATGCCATGGGCATTTCATCGATAAGCAATCATTGGTACAGCGAGGTGCGATTCAAATGGTTTTTAACCCCTTTCCGCGGAGGCATTCGGAACCGTCACCTAGTGAGTGACTGCGATAGGAGGGTCCTTCCCACACGACCCAGAAACCGTCGGGGATATGCCCTCCTGGCACACACGCTCGGCAAAATAAGGTCATGTGCGACCGGCGAGCAACCAAATACGGTTATGTGTACCGTAGTGCTAAAAATACAATTAGATAGGCGAAATCATTTCCAGTCGTAAGTAAATCTCACACAGTCAGTCCCCGCTAAACGTTTCCGTTCGTATATACATCCCACACAGTCTCTCCAAGGAAAACGTTTGTGCAAGGTGGCCTAACGCAAACAGTTTTCAAGAGAATGTCGTGTGTGATTGTTCATTGATCCAACACGGTTTATTCCTAGAAACTGTGTGTGTTCCCTGAGGTCATCGCCCATAGTGTTTTCTCAATAACCGTTTGCAATAGGAAAACCCAATTAGCAGGCTAATTGCCCTATTATTAATAATCCATTTATTAATCTAATTGACATTCATATTAAGCACATAATATATTTCATTTCCATATTAAGGAAGCGGGATTTCATAATTGAAATACATCCTAGTACAACATGATATAGCTTCAGCACTCAGCTACCCCATTACACAACTGCACCAGCACCAAGTTTCACATGCAACATCTAGAACCTTTCGAAATTAGCATCATAGACGGTACATAGACAGATGCATCTCATCTGGAAAACTGCTGAAGCGGAAGGTGAATATTGAGCCTTCATTCATGTTGAAGGTCTTTACAACTTTACGCCAGTGCCTATGGATGATTGACCGTCCATCCTTCATCCTCTTTAGGAACACTTCAATATTAAACAGTGGGTGTTGTATGAAAACCTTTCTCGCCTCCTGACAATAGAGGTGGTTTGAGAGGTAATCATCAATGAACTGCTTTGGATAGGCCTGAAAATAAGGATGTGCATAAATATCTTCTCTATATTGGAAATGGGGCAAAGGAATAAAAAAGGCAATGTATAAAAGTTAGTACCTTCTTGTAGTGAACTGATATCTTCTTCATTGTGCAAACAAAGATTTTGTTGTTTTTTGTCGCTAATTTCTTTATCCTAACAATCTTTCTGAGTTTCTTGACTTGATTGATATTCATGGACAACTCATTTCCCCATATGCAAAAAGGGTCAAACAATGGCCCAAAACCTCTGGCAGAAGGACCTACATGTGCAAGACCAAATTGTTAAAAACCTAAATATTAGAATGGTTCCTGTAATTGCACAATAGTGTGCTATTAGACAATGAACCATGCACGTGCTAACCTTGATTGTAAACCTCAGTGCTTCCCATTGTTTTCCTGCAACACATATATATAAGGTAGTTAGTCATCATGTTAAGTAAGGGTTCGCGTGCTTATCAGTAAAATATGTTGATGAAAAATAAGCACATTGCAGATTCATCATATTAATTCAAGCCACATGGAAAAATAATTTATCCAAACCAAGAATGATTAAGAACTAGAAAATATAGCACTTGTATATGTTTCTCATGTATTAAGTGCAGCCAAATTCGATTTATTCCTCACATGCACAACAATACAGAATTCTACCCACGACAATTGGACATCGCATTGCAGAATTGAACCAAACAGTTAACTAAACACCACAACAAATGAACCAAACGTTAACTGAGCACCACATTGCACAATATAACATGCTCCTAATAGAAGATCAGACAGTTAACCAAACCAAGCATGCTTAACAACTTGGAAATATAGCAGTTGTATTTGTTTCCCATGTATTTAGTACATCCAAATTCGATTTATTTCTCACGTGGTATACAATAACCGAATGCACCCACAACAATTGAACATTGCATTGCAGAATTGAACCAAACAGTTAACTAAACACCACAACAAATGAACCAAACATTAACTGAGCACCACATTGCACAATATAATATACTCCTAATAGAAGATCAGACAGTTAACCAAACCAAGCATGCTTAACAACTTGGAAATATAGCAATTGTATTTGTTTCTCATGTATTTAGTACAACCAAATTTGATTTATTTCTCACATGGTATACAATAACAGAATGCACCCACAACAATTGAACATTGCATTGCAGAATTGAACCAAACAGTTAACTAAACACCACAACAAATGAACCAAACGTTAACTGAGCACCACATTGAATAATGTATAACCAAACCAAGCATGCTTGACAACTTGGAAATATAGCAATTGTATTTGTTTCTCATGTATTTTGTAAAGATAAATTCGATTTATTTCTCATATGGAAGACAATACAAAATTGCAGCCTGAAGAATTGAACATCACATTTGTAGAATTGAACCAAATAGTTAACTAAAGACGACAACTAATTATCCAAATAGTTAATAAGTGAGCACCACATTGCATGACATATAGAACATATACACTAGAGCAACAGATTGCATGGTAAAATTAGATAGAACAATTCAGTAGAATTTGTTAAGGAAAGGCAGGAGCAACACACGCAACGGGTAAACCAAGCATGCTTAACCGGCGTAGCTAGAAAAAGGCAAGGTGCTCCTCCAAGATCTGGGGATCGGCACGAATGGCAGCCATCGCGACCTCATCCGCGCGTGCGGCCGCGATTTGCTTCTCCGCTGCCAAATGCTCCTTGAGCTCCTGGCTATATTGCATGCACCATGGCTTAGGGCGGCGCTTATTTGGTGGAGGGGTCGGTGATTTGGGTGGAAGGTGTCGCACCGGCGGTCGGGGCATGTGGGATGTGGAAGGAGGAGGAGGATGGGGGTCGGGTGTGGATTACCTGCCTGGATAGACGAGGTCGAGCAGCGTGAAGGAGGGTCACCGGCGAGGAGGCGGTGCTGCAAGCAAGGAGTGAAGGTTTCAACTTGAAAAGGAAGGTGGAAACAGGGGAAATGTGGCTTTGATAAGGGGGTGGGGGCAGGGAGGTAGATATTTCTGCGGAAGCCTAAAATTTGGAATCGATTCAGCGAAAAAACTGGCGCGCAAAGTGTTATCAGACACGGTCCCTTATTCAGAACTATGTACGATATGTGAATATCACAAATGTTTCAGATAGCTTAACCTGTGTGTGATGAGTTTGAACGTCAAAAAATTTGGTTCGAATTTCCCTGGTTACAGTGGTCATCTACGTCATTGCATAATTTGGGTACACAAAGGAGACTACAGCACACCCACACTTCTTAATCGAGCAAGTTCAACAATTAAACAGAGCTAGTTGACCTAAACATTACTCTAACAAATTAATGACCGGCGCTCTTAATTAAACAAAACAAAGAGTACTACTATGGCTGGTTCTCATCGATCTCCGTCGCCTCCTCCATGTCTAGCTCGCGCCCGACGATCTCCTGGGGAAGAAGGGGCTCCATGGCATCCATCGTACCATACTCGGCAAGCATCTCGTCATCCGCATCCACCATATATTTGGAATAGGCCGCCATGAGCTGGGCATGGGCGGCCGCGATCTGGGCTTTAGCGGGCTCCGTCATGGCAAGGTATGCCACGTAGGAACGGACGGTTGTTCGAATGCTCTCGGTGATTGCCAACTCTTCGGCCGTGGGTTGCCGACCGTTGTTGGAGAAGCTTCTTTCGATTTGTGAGGTGACCACCATGAGCTGGGTGTGGGCGGCCTCCATCAGGGCTAAGGCCGCCGCCGCAGAACGGATAGCTGCTGTGCCACTCTCGCCAGTTGCTATCCCCGAGGCAGATGTTGTTGCCGCCGCCTGGGAAGCAACAACGGCCGTTTGGGCTGCCTTGGCTGCCCAGTCGCAGATTGCGGTCGCCCTCACGAAGCTTGTTAGCACGCTCCTGGCGGCTGCGGCTGTGCTCCCGTCGGAGTGGGCCGCCAAAGTTGCCCTCACGACGCGGGTCCACGTCCCCATCTTTCACCGGCGATGATTGAACAATGAAATGATATTTGGGTAGCAAGCTAGTGTGCTTGACACGCCGGCTGTGGACTATAGCCGTCGCACCTTCTCGTCTAAGTCGTATGCGTACTATACTCCGACAGTGCTCCAAGATATTTTGTGCTATATCTCACACGGTTGGTGATAATAAACTGTGTGCGGTCTACTTGATTTTTTGTCTTGATTTGAATTATATAATGGGGCCACAGCTGCAATGGACGATGTTTGAATTGTTAGAACTTTTATCTGCAGTGAACATGCAACTATAGGTGTATCGTCAAAAAATTGGAATTATTCAGGGTTCGTTTCGACATTTTTATACATTAACTGTGTTTTCTAGGCATTTCACGTGCACAATTCAAATTTAAACTACATGCACATGCTCCGGTGCACCAACAGGGGTTGAAAAAACAAATCTGTGTCCTTGGGTGCATGCTTAGGTCCCGTGCAAGAAATGAGGATGAATTCCAAACACCACAGCACTGTTGATTGCCTGCAAAATGTTGAGGTACTTTGTTTTTAAATTCTAGTAAATCCAAAACTCGTATGAAATTCATGAAACTTGGCATGCTATCATGGAGCGGCATCAACATGTCGTGCTAAAACTTTTGTCCCATTTGGGGCAGGTTTGGGTATAAACTTCTCACAAACCAGATATTCTCACAACAAGCCTGATGGTTTCGGTATGGAATGTGCCACCTTTGGGGACAAAACGATATCCGTTGCCTCTTATCGCCTTCAAAAAATTTATAGTGTCAACATAGAATAACAGGAGTGTTGTGTTAAATTTTGGAATTATTTAGGGTTTGTTTGGACGTTTTTATACATTAACTGGGTTTTCTAGGCATTTTAGGTGCACAATTCAAATTTCAACTACATGCACATGCTCTGGTGCACCAACATGTGTTGAAAAATCAAATTTGTGTCCTTGGGTGCATGCTTAGGTCCCATGAAAGAAATGTGGATGAATTTCAAACACCAGGGCACTGTTGATTGCCGACAAAATGTTGAGATACTTTGTTTTTAAATTCTATTAAATCCAAAACTCGTCTGAAATTCATGAAACTTGGCATGCTATCATGGAGCGGCATCAACATGCCATGGTAAAAAAATTGTCCCATTTGGGGTAGGTTTGGGTATAATCTTCTCACAAACCAGAGATTCTCACAACAAGCCTGATGGTTTCGGTATGGAACGTGCCACCTTTGGAGACGAAACGATATCCGTTGCCTCTTATTGCTTTCAAAAAATTCCTAGTGTCAACATAGAACAATGGGAGTGTTATGTTAAATTTTCGAATTTTTGGGGTTTGTTTGGTTATTTTTATATATTAACTGGGTTTTCTAGGCATTTTATGTGCATAATTCAAATTTGAACTACATGCACATGCTCCAGTGCATATAAATTGGTTGAAAAAAATCAAATATGTGTCCTTGGGTGCATGCTTAGGTCCCATGCAAGAAATGGGAATGAATTTCAAACACCAGGGCATTGTTGATTGCCGGCAAAATGTTGAGATACTTTGTTTTTAAATTCTAGTAAATCGAAAACTCGTCTGAAATTCATGAAACTTGGCATGCTATCATGGAATGGCACCCGACATGCTGTGGTATTTTTCTTATAAATTTTGAGAGAAGGCGCACTCGAATAACAGCCATCAAAGGCATTTAGAAAAATAGCCGCCGCTTTAATATCTCAAACATTTGTATAATTTAAATTGTGTGTGTTCTGTTAACCATTCACGTGACACCACGTGTCTTGGTTTTAATGGCTATATGAGGTGCCGTGCGGACAGCTGCTTGACTAAATGGGAGGCGTGGGAGCGCAGTCCGGTGCGCAGGCTGGCCGAGAGGCGTGCAAGCTGTCCTCCAATGCGCAGGCTCACCGGGAAGTGTGCGAGTTGTACGCTATGCAGGCTCACTGGGAAGCGAGCACTTTGACTTCCATGGCCGCCCGCCTTCCTCTCCATTAATGGCGCCCGAGTCGCTGTTTAATACGGGCGGCCTTACTGTTCGCCTCTCATTCTCCTCCCTCTCGCAGACCTCCACCAACGCCATGGTGCAGAATGATCATCTGCCACTAGTCTTCAAGTTTGGTGAAGTCAATTCTGAGCCGGAGGAGATATAAAATAAGGAGGAATGGGGCCTCATGGACATGGCCCAGAACGAGCTGGCCGCGGCGGTTGCTGCCCCAGCTCCCATCCCCGCGCCCGCGCCAGCGGCCATTCCCGTAGCATTCAGGGGCTGGTTGCCGAGCACTATCATAGAGCTGGAAGCCGTGGGTGTCAGCGAGGTCTCCGCGGACTCGTGCGAGCTCATGTACATGCCAGCGCCAGTGCTCGTGCCCATGCGCGCCCCTCCACCCACCGCGGTGCCAGTCCCCGTGCGTTTGGCTGCACCCGCCGCGCCCGCGCCCGTGCGCGCCCCTGCACCCACCGCGGCGCCGGTCCCCGTGCGTTTGGCTACACCCGCCGCGCTCGTGCCAGTGCGCGTGCCCCCCTCAACGGCATGGGACGCCGCCATGGACCGCTACCTCTCAGCGCCGCCAATTGCCGTCCTCCCCCCCCCCCAACAACGGCGTCTTGAAGGACAACAATAACAGCGACAGCGACGGCGTGGCACGCCACCTCCGCCGCCACCGGAAATAGTTTTTTTGGGTTTCATAATGTATCTCGAATTCTCAATCATATGAAAGCTATGGTCTTCCCCCTTAAGTCAAGGGAAAATTCGCAGCGCTGGATTTGTGCATCCCTTCAATGCAAACGGACGTTTTGGATGACCCGTGTGCAACCACGTAGAAACAATTTGGTAAGATTTGCATATGTCATATTGGGTATGTTGCCATTTGTTAAATTGGAAATATTGACATTTGTTGATCTAGTAACATTGTCATTTCTCAACCTTGTAACACTGCGATTTGTCAAAATATACAGCTAAAAATCACTAGTACTATTTAATTTTTTCAACTAAGATCACTAGCACTGTTCATATGCAAATGCACCATTCATTACATACAACAAGCCATCAACACACAACAACAACGAGGATACATGCTGGATTATAGATTATTTCCAACAGAGCATTCTAGTAAATACTAAAGTTTTTCTCACACAACAAATAACAAGCAATGAAATGAACTTCAGCTCGACCAATCCTCGGCGTTGGAAACGCTTTCTTTGAACCATAGGTAAGCCTCTGGGAAGGGTTTAAACCATAGTGTGCTATTGTCAATCTCGAGACCAACGCATGACTGATCATCCAGGCTGAAGCGGCCTATATCAGGATGCATGTTGTGATAGCCACGGTAGGGAACAATAGCAATGTCCAAGGTATAAGATGCGGTTGCTTCTCATAAATGGTAGTAACGTTGTGTCAACAACAGCTGGATCACCTTTCACCGTCATTGGATAATTTTGTTCAAGGAAGAGCGAGTTTTGTCCAAGACTATCAATACTGAACCAGGGAGAAGGTGTTGGTGCTAGCACACTAGTATCCATCCCGAATACCCTTCAACAGATGTTGGAATAGGTCCGGAGAGTGCGACCATGGGAGACAACACCTGCTTCCTTAGTAACATCAGCAGTGCCCTGTATACAGACAGGAAGAGGCGATCCATCGGAATAAGTTGCCAGGCGCCACTGAGTATATAGGTCCTGCTCGTCCTCATGCTCGTGATCATCACCATCGTCATCTCCCCCTTGGTTATAAATTTTTTCAAGTATAGGTGGTGGAATGTTCACATGACCTTGGAAACACAAGAAGGTTAATTAGTAAAGGGAAACTAGCTAACCCGCATGCATGTGGATGAAACAATTATAATTACAGTGGAAGACAAATGTACCGAAAGTATCAGGATTCCATGCAAAAACAGTGCCACCAGTGGTGGCACCAAACACAAGAGCCTCGTATTGAATTGCATCAGAGTACTCATCCGTGTACAAAAATTGATTTTTGAGCAATATCCATTGAGGCGTGGAAGTAAGGACGGCAACAAGCTTGTCGAAGATAGAAACAACTTCATAGTTCTTGTAATCACAAGATCGGTTGGGAACTCGACAAATTGCTATCTTCCGTAGACGACAATCACCATGACCGTATTTGAACGTACGTAGATGATCTGTGTGCTCAACCTCAGGGCAGCCTGTGATTTTTGAAAGTGGAACTCGGTGATGAGTGTACACATTCACAAGTTCCCACTCGCAGTTATACCCAATATAAACAACTCAATCTCCATTTGCGCCTGCCCAAGCCTTACCCTCAAGCGACGGCATCTTAACATCACATGTATCATTATCAAGCGGCATCAACTTGCACAAGACGAGACTTCCGTCATCCCCACGCCGGCGACCAGCGTCATGCAAAGAAGATGGGGGAGATCAAAGCGCTCCTGAACCCTTGGGTTCTTTGCAATGATGTTATTTGTTGATTGGAGAATGGACTTGAACGAATCTGCCATGCTAGCCGAGGTGATGACGTTGCACCGATCAATGAGTTCCTCCACCACGTCATCTTTCAGATTGGGACAAGAATAACAGGGTCGTTTTCGGCCTATTCCCTCCATGGAGAAGACGATCAAACAATGACAGAAGGAAGGGTGAAGGCAAATGGAGGGAGGAAAGCGTGCGACAGCAGTTCCAAATCGAGAGGAAAAGGCGAAGAAGCGGTGGACGGTTGCCACGATACATGAAGAGGCTAGTGGGGAGCGAACGGTTGCCACAGAGGTCACACACTAATGACAAGGCCGAGTGAACTGCATGCCATATATCACACACACCTTGATCTGGCTGACCGTTTCTTTTGTGTTGCCTAATCACAAACAGTTCATCCGTGTGAACCGTATGATATATATCGCACACACCTTCATCTGGCTGCCTGTTTCTTTTGTTCCTCCTCATCGCAAACAGTTAATTGAACTGAACTGTATGTCCTGCATCGCACAAGCAACTAAAGTCCGAACCGTGTTTGATGCATCCGACATCGCAAACGTTCTGCACCTTTTTTGACGGGTTTCTTATACCACCGTTTGCGATTATTGCATCGCACACAGTTTCGTCGAAGGGCCTCTGATCGTAGTGTCGCGTTAGCAGTATCCTGCAATACTGAGTACTGTAACATGCCCTCCTTTTTCAGCCATCCGATTGAGAATCAAAGGCCAGATCAATGCAAATAGTCCCCGTGCTACAGTACATGAATAGTGCCCGTGCTACAGAGTCATTGCTACAGGATGCCAAACAGGAAAAACCCTATTTGACGCATTTTGCATCAAACACCTAGCGAGCTATTTGGGCCGGCCATCCGTAGCCTACGTACAACTTTCATTGTACCGTTTTAAGGAACCTTCTAGATGATTCCCAGCCGGTTTTTACTGGTTTTGGGAACCTTCCAAAAGGTTCCTGGGCCTTTCTTTTCCTATCTATTTTCGTTTTTCTTTGTCTGTCCTTTTACCTTTTTTCGGTTCTTTTTAATTTCTTTCATTTTAACCAAATTTTTAGAAACTCACAAATGTTCGTGTTTCTTAAAATTTCTTCAATTTTTTAGATCTTGTTCCTGTATTTAAACTTTGTTCAGAAATTCCATAAAAGCTCAGTATTTCAAAATTTGTTCACTTCTTTACAAAAAATGTTCGAAAATTTGAAAAAGATTAAAAATTCAAAAAATTTAGTATTCCCGAATGTTTTCACTTATTTTAAAAAAATGTTTGAAAATTTGAACAAATTTAAAATATTCCAAAAAATATTTTTTGTAGTTTTGTTCACAAATTCAAAAAATGTTTGAGAATTACAGAAAATGTTCCTATTTTCAAATTTAGTTCTCAAGTTCAAAAATGTTCAATCAAAAAAAAAGAATCACAGATTCAATTTTTGGGGAATTTCATAAAATATTTGATTTTTCTAGAAAATGTTCATGTTTTTAAATTTGTTCAGAAATTCAGAAATGTTTATGTTTTTATATATTTTTCGCACATTTAAAAATATTTTGGGCAATTTTCATAAAATTTTTATGTTTTTCAAAAAAATGTTCATGTTTTCAAAATTTGTTCTCAAAATCAAAATTGTTCATGTTTTCATAATTATTTCAAAAATTAGAAAAATGTTTGGGTTTCCCTTTTTTGTTCAAGTTTTGGGGAAAATGTTCACATTTTCATAAAGTTATTAGTACTTTTGAAAAATGTACTCATTTTCAATTTTGTGCCTTTTTTTCAAAAAATGTTTGAGATTTCGAAATAATGTTCGAGACTTACAGATTTTGTTTGACTTTCAAAAAATGTTTAGACAACAAAAATTCCGTTCAAAATTTCAAAAAAGATTAAATCTTTCGCTGCCTGCACCTTATATAAACTGAGCTGCCAGATTTAGACAACAAAATTTATGTATTATGGTGGGTAGGGACGTTGTTCACTTACATTAGATCGTGTGTTCGATCCTACTCATTCACATTTTTTTGGGAGTTGTTCTTTATGTTTTGCCGCTGCAGCTTGTTTCTTTACTAGTCGCGTTGTTATATGTACACAAAAGTGACCGTGTCGCACTGGCTAGTAGCTTTAGCATCCTGATGCAGAACGCGTCACATAGGACATCCCTGCCAAACAGTACACGACTAACAGCGTTTTCTGCTACAGTATGTGATCTGGGCTATTGATTTTCGACCCAACGACCATGTTACGGTGTACATGCTATGAACATGTCACCGGATAGCGAAAGCTATAGTTTTACGAAAACACTAACGCTCATATGTGTGGCAACATTGCAACTCGTCCACACGGTTGAATTATCATCCGGTTAAATTTGCATAAATCTTGACACACCGAGGCAGTTTTCGCGTGACACGTAGGACAAGGCCGGTGTATGGACATTGAAGAGGTCACCCACACGCCCAACAACACGTGGTTGCCAGCTGCGCTGCGTGGGCGAACTAGTGTCAGCCCACACAGCCACACGACAGTCGTACGTTGTTGAATGGCAACTGCAGTTGCGTGTACATGGCAACTAGGCAAACACACATGGTAACTATGATTCGTTTGCTAGACGGCAACTGCAGTTGCGCGTACGTGATAACTACATCTGCCATCCCGGATGGCAACTAAATCGTCATCCCATGGATACCTAATGTAGCCGCGCCAGGACGTGTGGGCATATTTGCTTCGTGCCACACACGCGGGGTGAGATTGAGTAGTACTTGTTGAACGTGTGGCACGAAGTAGCTGCGTCCACACGTGTGGGCAATTCTACTGTTCGCCCACACACGGCCCGTGTGAGCTACTCCTACTCATGCCACACACGGTATGTGGGTGAATGCTTATTATGCCACACGTGTGATGCATATCGGCGTCTTAGTTTTATAGTCTTGCTAAGTCTCGGTCGATGCTATATCCATGACATCTTATGTTGAGATCCGTGAAAAAAAATTGATTTTTTGTTTTCTTTTACATGTTATATGTCACTTTACTGTTAACAAGTCAGAGTCATGGTGCCACCGGGAGAACCCTGGTCGTCCTGATCGACCGGCAAGGTGAAGATGCTGGATGGCGCCACCGGCGTCGAGCGGGTCAGCTCCTCGACGGCCTCGGGCAGGAGCAACTGTGACCGATGCAGCATGTCCAACATACCGGGCGCCTAGTAGGTGTGGGTGAGGCCGGCGAGAACCCCCGAATCGCCGCCGCTTGCCGTGACGCACTGCCACGGGTGAGCGTTCAGGGCGGCCAGTATGTACGCGCGGCCGGACCGCTTGTACCGTTGCCTTGTCCCCAACCTGTCCTGGAACTCCCTCAGCTCGGCGACCAGCGCTAGAGTCGGCGCGTCCACCGACAACAACGCTCATGACTCAAGCTCCACACGGCGCCCTTCCAAGATCATTGCTGCGTGCACGAAGTCGCCTAGCTCCACGGCGTTCCACGCCATGGCCATGCCCTCCATGGCGCTGATGCGGTGCCGCTCACGCTCGACCTCGACTGACATCGGAGATGGGCTCACCGGATGCCGAGGGCGATGGACGATCACCGTGTCACCTTCTATGCAGACAGTCTCCATGGTGACCGCGACCCGGTAGGTGCAGCTCGGCACGAGCAGAGCAGAGTCTTTTCCATGCGTGGTTGGGACGTGTACTGTGACCAGAATGTCCCTCTCCTCTCCGGCGTAAAGGTCGCCGACGTCGACGAACCCGCCACGCTTGTGACCGTCTACAGTGCTCGCGTAGCCGCCGGACGCGACGCAGGTGAGCAGCACGCCTTGCTCCGCGCAGTGGAAGCTCAGCCGTGTCTCCTGCGCCACCACGCTGCGCAGGCCACCGATGTACCGACCAACCACGTCCGGGATCTCTCCCACCGTGTCGATGGAGGAGAACGTGCCGCCGGACATCTCAGCGATGCCGCGCATCACCGCAGAGTCCTGGTACGCACCCAAGCCGAAGGCGTGGACCCGCACGTGGTGCCCTGACCCCGGGCAGATGGAGCGCGGGACGAGCGCGTCGTAGACCAGGCTTGGCCGACCGCATTGCCACGTCGCGGCTTCACGGCCGCCTAGGCCGTCGGAGAGAAGGAGGACGCTGCATGCGGGGTTCCTGACCTGCCGGTCCCCCATCACCCACGCTGCTTTCCGCAGAGCCTCGGCGACATTCGAGACGCCGCCGGCAACAGGGAGTCCGTCGGCGAGGGCCTGGAACGAATGCCGCCGCCCAGCCGCGGTCATCTTCCGAAATGGGAAGAGGCTCCAAGCCGAATGTCGGAAGGCGATGACAGAGAGCCGGTCGTTCGGGCCAAGGCTCTTGATCACGAAGCTCAGGACGCGCGTCAAGAGCGCGAGCTTATTGCCCGCCATGCTGCCGCTCAGGTCGAGCACCGCCAGAATGTCGATCGCCGCCCCGGTGTGTGAGCTCGCAGACGGTGCCGGCGGACGCGGAGCCTTCAGGTGGATCAGGATGTCAAACTTCTCCGATGTCACGCTCCGCTGAATGTATGGGAATTCAGCGAACGACACGACCTCAACACCAGAAGCCCCAACTGCGTCCTCCTCTCGTCTTCCACTCGTAGTCTTAGATTCGAAAACGCTCAAATCCGGCGCACAGGAGACGGGAAGCTGAT
Organism: Triticum urartu; assembly: GCF_003073215.2. Taxonomy (NCBI): domain Eukaryota; kingdom Viridiplantae; phylum Streptophyta; class Magnoliopsida; order Poales; family Poaceae; genus Triticum; species Triticum urartu. The sequence continues at coordinate 294,841,828 of NC_053022.1, forward strand.
CATCGGGCCAATCCAGTGGAGTAGCATCCGCTTTGGCTGGGAGAGGTAGATGCTTCCAGACGGCACGGCATATGGGACAGGCACGGTTGCCATGCTGCACGTTGGATGAGATACATCGAAAATGGAACTTGTGGGAGCATTCCGCGGTGAACAACGCATGGCCGTGCCCCGGCCTCATGCCACCCAGGCAAATCGCGCATAGCTCCTGAAATCAACAAGATCACACCGAAATTATTTACTGTTGTATGGTTCAACAGCCCAATTCCAACTTGTGCATATTTGGTTTTAAGAACACACAAATTAGATAGCCGGAATCGGTTGGAATGGGTACATCACTGATACTTCTTTTTTCTGACAGGTACATCACTGATACTTGAAATATTTTTTTTTCAAAAAAGAGAATGACACCGGCCTCTGCATCAAGCGATGCACTGATACTTGAAATATGGATTATAGGCAGCTTGCGACAAAAAGGATTATATGCACGACACGATGTGGAAAAATTATCACAATACTATTTTCAGTAACAGATGAAGAACCGTATCAATCAAACCGAAATTTTATTACTATTCTTGATTTTAGGTGTGAATTTTCTTTTGTTTCTCCAAGCTTTTCATACAATTTCAAATCACTGGAATTGTAAGTTATCGACCTACAGGATCGACAACAACAAAATGGCAGTATACTTTTTCATGATGAATACGTATAAACAAATGGAATTATAAGCATTCCAAATTGCAGACGGGCATACAGATCCTCTCATGTGTGGGATAAAAGCTGACTCGATACTGATCAATGTCTAAATTTTCCTGAGATTTCTTACATTTGATCAGAAACTTTCTCTCGCGTCGATGTCCAGTTGAAATCCCAAAAAGTTCTGCACATTTCACATCCTATCTAATCTGTGTCGACAACAAGAACAATGCGATCCTATCCAATCCATTCACTTACGAAGATCGTACACTTCTAACGGAAAACAGAATTAAGGTCATACCGTTGAGCTCCGACTCCCGGACCTCGACACCGCCTGTTTGCACACCGACACAGGGGACAGAGCATCCGGCGACTCGTCGTCCTCCAGCAGTGCCCCCGTAGTGCCACCCGCACGTTGCGCCCGTGAGGGGATGCAGAGCCTTGCAGCCAAGGCGCGCCAAGCGTGCTCCCACGCCACCGCCATATCTCCAACAAGAACAGATCAAGGCTCCATCACAAGCATCGTGTTTTCTGCATAGGTCTCGTCGGGTTTGGGCTGGTTGAATCGGTCCGCTGGTCGTGGAGAGAAATCCTTGGTTTTCGTTTGGTTTTCGGGGAGTGTGTGCCAGCAAGCAACACCGGGAGGAGGCGCGGCCCAGCCGCGCCAAGAAGCCCAACCCAAGGTACACGGGCCCAGAATGGGCCACGGCCAGGCAGCACTCTACTTAACCCTGGAGCGACGACTGGAACGGCATCCAGTGGATCAGGAACGACTTGGCGACGGCTACCTACTTTCCTTTCCCGAACCCTAGTTCATCCCTGTTTTTCCTCATTCGAGCATCGCTCCTGTAATCGATTGTAATAGCTACTACTTCAGAGAGCATAATAGATCGATCCCCCGACCTTGAACCTATCATCTGGTATTAGAGACACCAACCACCACCCCTTTTTGCTCTGCCCTGGCGCATCTCATCGTGACGCGCGGTCTCCGCCAAGCTCGTGAAGCCATGGATCCCAGCATCTCTGCCTTCCTCACCCGCTTCGAGACCAAGATCGAGGCCACCCATCGATGGCCTCACCAAGGCGCAACAAACCACAGCGACGAAGATCGACGATCTGCTAAGCTGGCGCCTGGATCTCGAGCGCCGCATCGCGGATCTCAGCGACGCAGTGGCTGCCATACAGGCGGCGCCACAGCCACCACTGATGGCGCTGGAAGACCAGCAACCGCGCACCTCTATGCTGCAGCCGCCGGGCGACCACATCGGCACCTCGACAGGCACGGCAGGCAACACCCAAGGGCCTAATGGCCACGGCGTCACCATCAACCCTCGGGGGCCCTCGGCGGTGCTCATTCCGGCGCCGCCGCCGCCCCCGGCATCTGGTCACTATGATTCCCTGATCCCTTCGTGTGTGGCCCTGTCTTCGTTTGCTCATGCAAGTCAGTTGCTTTCGGGATTGGGTCAAGCCCACCCATCGATCACCTTTCCTCAGTTCTCTGGCGAAAATCCAAACCTCTGGAAAACATTGTGTGAACAATATTTTTGGATGTTTGGAATATTGCCATCTTTTTGGGTCTCTATGGCGGCTCTCAATTTTTCCGGTCCGGCTTCAATCTGGCTTCAGTCGATTCAAAAACGGATCGATGAGTTGGACTGGGAGTCCTTCACATCTCTCTTATGCACACGTTTCGGGCGAGATCGGCATCAAATGTTGATCCGACAGTTTTACACTGTCCGCCAAACCACCACTGTGTCGAATTACATTGAACAATTTGAATTGATCATTAATCATTTGAGCTCATATTCGGATTCTATTCACCCATTTTACTTTCTCACCCGTTTTGTCGAGGGCCTGTGGAAGGATATTCGCGCCGTCGTGCTGGTCCAGCGACCACCTGATCTGGACACGGCATGTGCGTTCGCGTTGCTGCAAGAAGTGGCGGAAGGAGCATTCGGGTCTCTTCCGCGACCACCAGAACTAGGGGCATGCTCGGCCATGCCCCTCCCGCTGCCACCAACACCTCCCATGCGCCTTGTACCTGCTGCTCCCGCGACGGATCGACGAGGGACCGAGGCGGTGCACGCCGATATGGCGAAACTCAAGACCCTGCGCGACTACCACCGAGCGCGCCGCTTATGCTTCAAGTGTGGCGAACGATGGGGACACGATCATGTGTGCCCCACATCCGTGCAGCTCCACGTCGTGGAGGAGCTGCTGGAACTCTTCGGCATCGACGACATCATCGACTCCTCACCCACGGCCCCAATAACTGAGACAGTGATGGCGATCTCGTGCCAGGCCCTTTTCGGTGGTGTCTCCACAAAGGCATTCCAACTACACGCGTGGATTCAAGGCCAGGAAGTGCTCATCAATCACACGCTCGCCGCAAAGCTGTCAGGAGCGCGAACTCTACCACGCGCTTGCAAGGTCTGTGTAGCTGATGAGGGCGAGCTCGCCTATGTCTCTGAACTGCCAACTTGTGCATGATGCACCCAAGGCAGTGAATTCATCACAGATATGAAGATCCTGGCGCTCGGCACTTACGATGCCATCCTGGGGATGGACTGGCTGGAAGCAAGCAGACCGATGACAGTTGACTAGCATGCGAAACTCATTGAGATCAAAAACCCCGACGGTGTCACTCGTCTGCAAGGTCATGAAGCCCAATCTTCAGAATGTTCAGTGATCAACGCATTGCAATTGCAGAATCTGTGCAGAATAGGAGCTATTACACATATGGTGTATGTGTGTGCACCCTCCACAGAGGAGGACAACCCAAATGCAGTACCAGACAGCATACATCAAGTAGTCGATGATTTTTCTGTGACTTTTAGTGAACCGGTGGGATTGCCTCCACGGCGTGACTGTGATCACAAGATACCACCGATCCCAGGAGCTCAACCTATCAACATACGACCTTACCGTCATAAGCCTGACCATAAAGATGAGATTGACGCTCAGGTTGCAGAATTGCTTTGTCAAGGAGTGATCCAGAAAAGCTCCAGCCCATTTTCTTCTCCAGTGATCTTGGTGAAAAAGAAGGATGGCACGTGGCGGATGTGCGTAGACTACAGACATCTGGATGCAATCACAACAGTGGCTAAGTTCCCGGTGCCCGTAATTGAAGAGCTTTTGGATGAGTTACATGGAGCATTTTGGTTCTCGAGATTGGATCTTAGGTCAGGATACCATCAAATATAGCTGGCACCAGGCGAGGGGTACAAAGCAGCGTTCCAAACCCATTCAGGTCACTACGAATTCAAGGTGGTCTCCTTTGGGTTGGCTGGGGGTCCGGCCACATTCAACAGGGGACTCCATACCGCACTCCAACCCCTACTCTGCCACTGTGTGTTGCTGTTCTTCGACGACATTCTCATTTTCAGCAAAACTCTGCAGGATCATGCCAGTCATCTACGACAAGTGTTCCAACTGCTGCAGCGAGATCAGTGGAAAGTAAAACTCTCTAAGTGCGAGTTTGGTCAAAAGAAACTTTCCTACCTTGGCCATGTCATTAGTGAGAAAGGCGTGGCCACAGAACCCAGTAAAGTTCAGGCAGTCAGTGCATGGGCAACTCCAACTGACACAAAAGGGGTGCGTAGCTTTTTGGGATTGGCTGGCTATTACAGGCGTTTCGTGAGGAACTTTGGTGTGATCGCTCGACCTCTTTTCAACCTCTTAAAAAAGGGGGTACCCTTCATCTGGACGAGCAACACGGACACAGCCTTTCAGTTGCTCAAGCAGCAGTTAATCTCAGCCCCGGTTCTGGCCTTACCTAACTTCGAGGAATAGTTCATTGTAGAAATGGATGCTAGTGACAAAGGAATTGGAGCTGTTCTGCAACAGAAAGGACATCCCATCGCCTTCATGAGCAAAGCCCTATCACCAAGATATCAAGGGCTGACAACTTATGAAAAAGAGTTCTTGGCAGTCATCATGGCAGTGGACCAATGGAGATTGTATCTACAACATGCAGAATTTGTGATATACATAGATCATAAGAGCTTGGTCCATCTGGAGCAGCAAAGACTCACCACTCCCTGGCAACAAAAAGCTTTTACTAAGTTCCTGGGTCTTCGGTATAAAATCAGGTACAAAAGGGCTCTAAAACACGGCCGCAGATGCCTTATCTCGCGCCAATCCCTCTGCCATGCTATCTGCTCCGACAGTATGCCAACCTACATGGTTGGAAGACGTCAACAACAGTTATAACAGCAATCCCCAGGCCCGGCGTTTGCTCGAGCAGCTAGCTGTATGACTAGACCCCAAAGGACGGTTTACTCTGCAACAGGGCATCATTCGCTTCCGAGGGCGCATCTGGCTGGGTGGATCGACAGCAATGCAACAACAAATCATTGGAGCCTTCCATGATAGCTGACTGGGGGGAGGGGGGCACTCGGGCTATCCACTTACATATCGCAAGATTCGGCACCTGTTCGCCTGGCCTAAAATGAAAACACATGTGCAGCAGTATGTGCAATGCTGCTCGGTCTGCCAACAAGCAAAACCAGATAGAGCAGCTTCTCCAGGCCTCTTGCAACCTCTGCCAATGCCGAAAGAGCCCTGGGATCTTATCACTATGGATTTCGTGGATGGACTGCCGCAATCTGGAAAGCACAATTGTCTTTGGGTGATCGTGGATAAACGCACCAGATATGCACATTTCTTGCCCTTAGCCCACCCGTATACAGCATCCAAGGTGGCGCAACTCTACATGACTCAATCCTACAAGATACATGGGTTGCCAGGAGCCATTGTCTCGGACAGAGATCCGGTCTTCACCAGTCACTTTGGCAAGAGTTGTTCAAGTATGCAGGCACAGAGCTTCGGCTGAGCACAGTAAAACACCCTCAAACAGATGGGCAAACGGAACGCGTGAACCAGTGCGTTGAAACCTTCTTGCGCTGCTTCACACATGCATGCCCCCGGTGCTGGAGTTATTGGATCCCACTGGCTCAGTTTTGGTACGACTCCTCACACCATTCGGCCATCGGCATGTCACCCTTCAAGGCCATGTTTGGCCACGAGCCCAAGTACTGGGGCATATCAGCATCCACTTCATGCTCAGTACCTTTCTTATCGGCCTGGCTGGGAGAGCGCGCAATCATGCAGAATTTGGTGCAGCAACATCTTCATCGTGCCAAGAACTACATGAAGATACACGCTGATCAGAAGCGCTCTTTCCGCGAGTTCGAGGTGGGCGATCAGGTTTATCTGAAACTTGAACCTTACATTCAGACATCCATTGCTCCCCGGGCAAACCACAAACTATCCTTCAAATTCTACGGGCCATTCCCCATCATCGAGAAGATCAACGCAGTGGCCTACAAACTACAACTGCCACCACAGGCCACGGTGCACCCCGTGTTTCACGTGTCCCAGCTTCGCCGAGCTTTGTCGCCGGGTATGACAGTTCAGTCTGAACTTCCTTACAACACTAACGATTTGGCTGTGCCTAGTGAGATCCTACAATCTAAATGGCGCCGCAAGAATGAGGACATGATCGAGCAAGTCAAGGTCAGATGGACTGGCGCCTCCAACCTGGACGACACTTGGGAAGATCGGCAAGCACTGCAGGCTCGCTTTCCCCACGCAGCGGCTTGGGGTCAAGCCGCCACTCAAGGAGAAGGGGATGTTAGCAACCCTAACAGTGCGGACCCGCGAGCCAACAAGCAACACCAGGAGGAGGCGCGGCCCAACCGCGCCAAGAAGCCCAACCCAAGGTACACGGGCCTAGAATGGGCCACGGCCAGGCAGCACTCTACTTAACCTGGAGCGACGACTGGAACGGCATCCAGTGGATCAGGAACAACCTGGCGGCGGCTACCTACTTTCCTTTCCCGAACCCTAGTTCATCCCTCTTATTCCCCATTCGAGCATAGCTCCTGTAATCGATTGTAATAGCTACTACTTCAAAGAGCATAATAGATCGACCCCCCTACCTTGAACCTATCAGAGTGGTGGTGTGAGAGCGCGAGAAGGGTGAAAGTAGGGGAGAAATGCATGGGAGGAGGGAGACGGGGAGGGTGTTTTACTTGTTCCCAACCATGCAGCAAATCTGCTGATGAATAGATTTTATTGACTCAAAATCAAAATCAAGAAAGGGGATATAAACACAGTAAACACGTATCCAACTTCTACATGACGAAGATTCGCACAACCAACAAAAATGCGCACACAACAAAAAATTAAGCCCGCAAAGAGCGAACCATACAAGATCGAAGCTCTGCCTACACACATAAAAAAACCTCCGAAGAAATCAATACAGTGGTTGACGAACTACAACAACGAACCTCCGCACTAACCATTTCTTGGCATCGAAAAAGACAATGAGGGAGATTCTTGGGCAACAACACCTCTTGAAATGGGAACGACGCCCAATCATCACCGTCATCACTCCAACCATCAAAGATCGCCGATGCTCTGATTGCCAGTGCATATTTCGCCCCATCGGGTCAAATTTGTATACTTCATTATTATATATACTAGTATCTTTTTTTAAGTTTGTGAACGAAAGAATCACATGCAATCAAAGTTTGTGGACTGTAGAGAGAAGCTCTCCGATCAAAGGTCAATCCTGATCCTCTACCTCGGTGGGTTCAGTAGTGTGCGCTCCTTCGCCGCTCCTTACTCCTCTGCTGCGACAGCGCCGTCATTTCCCGCGATCTCCGCGATCGGTCCAGCATGTCCATCATCGCCGGCGTCACGTACGAGTACGACGCCGTGGCGCCCGTCGTAGATATTACCGTCGTGCCAAGGTCCGCCTCTGCCCTGCGGCGCGTCGTCCCGCTGTCGCCAGACATCTGCCGCGATGTCGCACGCTGCTGCGCGTGCGAGCTCAGCCCTGCCAGCATGTACGCGCGCCCGGACAGCTCGTACCGCCGCCGGTCCGCCACGCGGGTGCTCATCTCCTGTAGATCTCGGGACAACTCTACGCACATGGAGTCCCCCGCTCGGGCCGCCGCGGAGCGCGCCACGGCTCGCTGCCCGCTCTGGAGTATCTCGGCCGCCTCCTCGTGAGCGCCCCGCTCTGCCGCCGCACGAGCCGCGGCGATGCCGTCCGTCGCCGCCAACCGGACGCGCTCCCGCTCGACCTCCGCGCAGCGCTCCAGGCTCACCGCCCACGAGGGCCTCAGCACCAGTGCGTCCTCGCCGTCCACGTTCGTTGGCCGTCCAGTCACCATGTCTCGGTAAGCGCAGCTGACTTGCATCAGGTGGGTGACATCCGTGGTGGATCGGGCCCTCGGCACGTCCATGAGCAGCAAGAAGCGCCTCTCCTCGTCGGCGTACAGCTCGCCGACGTCGATGGAGGCGGAGCGGCCATCCACGTTGATGTGGCTCCTGTAGCAACCAGAGTTGACCGACCGGACGCGCACCCCCGATTGCGGGCACGCGATGTCAACGCGCAATTCCTGCACGGCGACCGAGAGGAGCCCCCCGATGCATTGAGCGAATGCGTCCTGGATGTCCGCCTCGTTCTCGATGAACGAGAACGTGCCGCCGGTGGCCTCGGCGATGGTATGCATCGCCGCCGCGTCGTGGTCGGTGCCGAACCCAAACGTGTGGACAGGCGCGGACCGGTTGCCGGCTCCGGTGTACATGAAGGAAGGAGGCACGAGCGCGTCGTAGTTGGCGTCACGGCCGCGCCTGGGCACGGTGTACGTGTCCTGCCCGTCCGACAGAAGTATCACGCTCGCGACGGCGTTCCTGTGGAGGCGGTCGTCCAGCACCTTGGCGGCCTTGCGCAGGGCGGCTCCGATGTTAGTGCCGCCGCCCGCCGCGAGGGACTGCACGGCGCGCTTCGCCAGGTCCTTCCCGCCGTCCGACTCCGACATGCGCGCGAGCCGCATCAAGCGGTTGGCGCCGGACGAGAAGGACACGACGCAGAGGCGGTCCGCAGGGCCGAGGCTGTCGACGACGAAGCCCATGGCCTGCTTCAGCAGCGCCAGCTTGCTCCCCACCATGCTGCCGCTTACGTCGAGCACGGTCACCAGGTCGATTGGCGCCCGCGCGCGCGGCGGGGCCCCTCCGGTGGCGGCGCCACTAGTCCCCGGAGCCCTGGCGTGCACGAGCACGGCGAAGTTCTCGTGGGGCGCGTCCCGTGCCAGAGACGAGTACTCGCAGTGCGTGCTGAGCGCCACCGCCAATGACCCGCTGGACGTCGCACTCGCGGCACCATACTGCCGGTCGCCGAGAGGCCGAGGCGCCCGGAGCACCGGGTCGTCGTCGTCAAAGACGCGTGGCTCCATGGGCCGGAAGAACGGCTGTGCCGGCGCGCGCGACGCTGGCGGCGGCTGTGACGGCGTGGAGCTCTTGGAGGAGCGGAAGGACGGCAGGTCGCGGCATCGCGCGCTGCAGAGCGGGCAGGCTTGGCGGCTGCTGGCGAGGCTCCCGGAGACACAGCGGTAGTGGAACTGGTGGGAGCAATCGGCCGTGAAGCCGCTGCCGCCGCCACCGCCACGGCACATGTCGCCGTTGCAGATGGCGCAGGTGCTGCTGTTGCTCTCCATTGCCGCCCCTGGCTTGGCTATGGGCCTCTGACCGCAGGCAGAGGAAATTGTGGTGAGAGAGGTTTGACAAATAATACAGGATGACAGCGATTGCATTATTGCTGACTGCGTTCCCGCACGCTCCGTGTTGAACACGATTTAAATTGATACTCCCTCCATTCCACCGCCGAATAAGAATTCCAGTGCTGATTTCGCTGACGTGGTAAGTGGTACTGAATCAGCTCAGCTGCATGCCCCCTTCTTTTGACCGGTACTACGGCCGGCGGGCAACGTGCCGGCCTGAACCGATATCGTAGTACTAACACAAGACCAAACCGCCAAAGCTGGTCCGGTGCCCTCGGGGGCAAGCAACCTGCACCGGCTGGTGGCGATTGGGCGCTCTTCGACGTAGAGGGGGCAATGGCGGTTTCTGATCCGTCCCCTTCGGCGGGCGGTTCTTCCTCGGCAGATCGCTCGGCGGATCGTGTGGAGGAGATGATGAAAATGCTTCGGCTGACGGCAGTCGAGGCGCGTCCTGTGGTTTTGGATGACGAGGATGAGACCGATCTAGTGACAACGTCTTTGTCGCTGAATTTGGTACTCAGGTGGACGGAACCAGGGTGATCGATGGCTCGCCGTGGTGGTGGGCAAGCATGATGTTCTGCTCAAGCTCTTTGATCTAAACATCCAACCTCTTCAAGCCAAGTTTGATCGGTTGGCCATATGGACCCGGATTATGAACCTGCCACCAAGGTTGATGAAAGCTAAGCTTGGTATGGAACCTGCCAGGCCCATTGGTGATATTGGTAAGGTGGATGGTGATGCTGACGGTTGCTGTTGGGGTGGATACATGCGGGTTAGGGTTGAGATCGCCATCCAAGAACCGTTGGTCCGCTATGTGACTGTGAGTTCGGTCAGGCTCCAATCGACGGACACCTATTCCGTGATGTATGAGAGACTGCCTTTTCACTGCTTTTCGTGTGGGATCCTCGACCACTCTTTGTTCTTGTGCCCTAACCCCGGCATGAGGGATGCGAATGGAGACTTACCATATGTGGCGAAGAAGCTCTGCGTTTCAGATGAGGGTCACAAAAAGTCTGATGGTTCGAAATCATCTACCGCCTCTTCCACTGCTGGGACGGATGACAAGTCGGGCGGCTCCCGTTCGGCCTCATGTGGTCGGGCTACTGCGGGTGTGCCTCGGGCTTCCAATGCAGCGGACGGCGAGGTCTCCTCTCCTCTCAAACGGGCTAGTCGAGGCCGCGGTCGTGCGCCCTCCTCCCGTGGGCGAGGGAGGGGAAGGTCGACTGCCACGAGCAGGGAGCTTTTCTCTGGTGGTCAGGAGAAGAACGACACTTCTGGGTAGAAGCGGAAATCGGCCAAGTCACTCCCATCGGGTTCGGCCCAGGATCAGGAACTAGTTGATGCCAACTCTCTAGCCCGGGTCTTGACTTCAGATCCTCTGCCTGCTGCTTCTGGTGTGGAGCAGGTCACTGATACGGAGTCCAACAAGAAACAACGTACAACTGCGAGGCAGCCCCGCCAGACGCAATGAGTATCATCTGCTAGAACTGTCGAGGCCTGGGGTCGGACTCGACAGTTGGCGAGCTTCGCTGGCTTGTGAAGCTCTACCGACCCTCCCTCCTCTTTCTTTCAGAGACAAAGATGAGGGATTTGAAAGTAAAGAATTTCATGTGGTCTTTGGGTTATTCTGGTTGTTTTGTTATCAGCGGCGAGGGGCTCAGTGGGGGCCTTGCTCTCTTCTCGTCACATACAGCGGCAGTGACAGTTAGGGCTGCCAATAAGCAGTGTATAGATGTCAAGGTCCAGCTGGAGGAGGTGTGCCTTGGTGGGCTTCTTTTGTCTATGGGGAACCAAGGAGAGAGGAACAAGTTCACTTTTGGGAGCTCCTTCGACATATGCATCCTTCCTGGACGGGTCCTTGGGTTTGTTGTGGTGATTTTAGCGAAGTTCTTATTCAGGATGAACACTGTGGTCCTAGGGAGCGGTTGTACTTGCAAATGGCTGCCTTTCGGGATTGTTTGATGGATTGTGGACTATCTGATTTGGGTTACTCGGGTCCGAAGTTCACTTGGTGCAATAAGCAAGATCCCAACAACAATGTCCGTTGAAGTTTAGACCATGTTTTGGCTAACAGTGCCTTCACTAGTCTCTTTAATGATTACAGTGTGGAGAATGTCATTGCCACTACTTCTGATCACTACCTAATCCTGATTTATCTGGATCGTGTGTCCCAACAGCGCCGCTCGGCACCGGTACAACATGGTTTCAGATTTGAAGCGATGTGGCTGCGAGCTTCTGATTATAAAGAGACCCTCGAACAAGCATGGTCTGCTGGCAGAGATGGCCTTTCTTCTTTGAGTTCGACATGGGCAAATTTAAAAATTGTGGATGGCTCTCTGCGTTCATGGAGCAAGGAATCTTTTGGCTCCATCCGCAAGAATATTGGGAAGATGGAGCATCGTCTGGCTTCTATTAGGGCTTCTCCGCCTTCCCCAGCATCTTTATCAGAAGAGAAACACATTGAGAGCCAACTTTGCGAGCTGTTTGAACGGGAGGAATTATGGAAAGGCAGCGTTCACGGGTGGATTGGCTAAAGTCAGGGGATCGTAACACTAAGTTCTTCCAGGCCAGAGCGCCGGCTAGACGAAGAATTAACAAGATCCATTCATTTCTCCGGGAGGATGGTTCAGTTTGTAACTCTCAAGGGCAGATCAAGGGAATGGTGTAGTCCTTCTATGAAGATCTCTTCACGTCGGAACCACGTCCGGCTGCTGAGGAGGTTTTACAAGCTATTCCAAACAAGGTGTCTAGTGAGATGAATGCGGATCTGTGCAAGCCTTATTCTAATGACAAAATCAAGACGACGTTGTTTCAAATGGGTCCAACCAAGGCCCCCGGACCTGACGGTTTTCCATCCCTCTTTTACCAGACACGTTGGGATTTCTTGGGGGAGGACATTTGTCAAGCGGTTCATGGTTTTTTGGAGGGGAGGCCGATTCCGGAGGGCTTTTGTGATTCGGTCATCGTTCTAATTCCGAAGACTATCAAGCCCAAACACTTAAAGAACTTCCGCCCTATCAGCCTTTGCAATGTTCTCTACAAAATCGCATCCAAAGTCTTAGCTAACAGGTTGAAGGCCATTCTGCCTGTGGTGGTGTCTGAGACTCATAGTGCTTTTGTTCCTGGCAAGCTGATCACGGATAATACTCTGATTGCGTATGAATGCCTTCACACCATCAGGAAACAATGAGTGATGAAACATTTCTTTGCTCTCAAGATCGACATGATGAAGGCCTATGATCGTGTGGAGTTGAGCTATCTCCATCAATGCTTGACTAAGCTGGGTTTTGCTTCTTCCTGGATTGAGACTGTGATGCGTTGTGTGACAAATGTTCAGTATGCAGTCAAAGTCAATGGGGAGCTAACTCAACCGGTGATTCCATCTCGTGGCATTCGGCAAGGGGACCCGATCAGCCCTTATATCTTTCTCTTATGCACCGAAGGTCTATCTAGTCTGCTATTCCAAAAGGAGGCTTGTGGTGAGCTACATGGGATTCGAAACGACCGTCATGGCCCGTCTATCTCACACCTCCTTTTCGCGGATGATAGCTTTTTCTTTGCTAAGAGTGATCCTCAGAGTGTGGCATCATTGGAGGCGACCCTCAGTTCATATTGTGCGGGTTCGGGGCAAGCAATTAATAGAGATAAGTCAACGGTGTTCTTTGGTAATCATTGTCCTGCTGGGGTCAAGGATCGTGTGAAGAATCGGTTGGGTATAAGCAATGCGACTTTTCATGGCTCTTACTTGGGTATGCCAACAGAGGTGGGCACCTCTCCTACAAGCACTTTCAAGTTTCTCACAGATAAAGCATGGCAGAATATCTTTGGCTGGTCGGACCGGCCTATGTCCAGGGCAGGGACTGAGACTTTACAAAAATCCAAGAGTCAAGCGATTCTCACTTTCATCTCTAGTTGTGTCCACTTACCGGTAGCGATATGCGAGAAGTTCTGGTAGATTGTGTCTGATCAATGGTGGGGTTGTGAGGATGGTAAGAAGAAGATGCATGGGCGCCCTTGGGATTGGCCTTCCACAGCAAAAGCACTCGGAGGCATGGAGTTCAGGGATTTGGTTCTCTTTAACCATGTGATGCTCGGTAAATAGGGCTAGCGCCTCTTGATGGACCCTGGATCATTGTGTGCGCAGGTCTTAAAAGGGAGGTATTTTCCGTTCTGTGACTTTTGGAATGTATCTGCTCCCTGCTCGGCCTTGGCCACTTGGCGGGCCATTCTTCATGGTCGTGCTGTGCTTAAGAAGGGGTGAAATGGGGGCTCGGGGATGGAAGGAGCACACATATACTCACTGACCACTGGATACCTTCTACTCCTTCGGCTTTGCTGCAACCCTTGGCTCCAATTCCTGCTTCGGCTACTGTTCACTGCTTGTTTGATGAGGAGAATGAATGCTGGAATGAGGAAAAACGGTGAGAGCCTTCTTCCCTGATGAGGTAGCTAATGATATCCTCAGAATTCATATCAACTGGGAGGGAGGGCCGGATTTTGCTCGGTGGCCTTTTACCAACTTTGGAGAATATACTGTCCGTTCGGCCTATAACATGGCGAGGATGAGCTGTTTCTTGTCTGACCGTAATGCTAATGGCGGGGATCAATCCTCGAACTGGCCTTTGGAGGAAAGATTGTGGAAGAAACTGTGGAACGTTCAGGCTCCAAATAAGATGAAAATTGTGCTTTGGAGGCTGGCTCACGATTGCTTGCCTTCGGGTGCACAAATGCTGCGGTGTCAGATCCCGACGAGGACAGACTATTTTTTCTATGGGCGTCCGGAGAGCATAGTGTAACGCCCACGATGCGGCTATATCTCACACGTGTCGAAGCACGACTTAGAGGCATAACCGCATTGTAAGCAATGTCGCAAGTGAGGTAATCTTCACACAACCCATGTAATAAATAAGGGAAAGAGATACATAGTTGGCTTACACTCGCCACGTCACACAAATGCATAAATATCATTACATCCATCCAGATACACTCAAGGTCCGACTACGGAACCAAAATAAAGAACAACCCCAAATGCGACAAAGTCCCCGATCGCCCCAACTGGGCACCACTACTGATCGTCTAGAAAGGAAACATAGTATCGTCGTGAGTCCTCATCGAACTCCCACTTGAGCTCGGTCGCATCACCTGGAGCGGTATCATCGGTCCCTGCATCTGGTTTTGGAAGTAATCTGTGAGTCACGGGGACTCAGCAATCTCACACCCTCGCGATCAAGACTATTTAAGCTTATAGGAAGGGTAAAAGGTATGAGGTGGAGCTGCAGCAAGCACTAGCATATTTGGTGGCTAACGTATGCAAATGAGAGCGAGAAGAGAAGGCAAAGGCACGATCGATGAACTATGATCAAGAAGTGATCCTAGAACAACCTATGTTCAAGCATAACCCGAGACCGTGTTCTCTTCCCAGAATCCGCCGAAAAGGGACCATCACGGCCACACACTCTGTTGATTCATTCTAATTAAGTTAAGTTTAAGGTTTTCTACAACCGGACATTAACAAATTCCCATCTGCCCATGACTACGGGCACGGCTTTCAAAAGTCACAAGCTCTCACAGTCAACGAAGGATATTCCTTCTCCTAAGATAATCCGATCAGACTCGGAATCCCGGTTACAAGACATCTCGACAATGGTAAAACTAAACCAGCAAAGCCACCCGAATATGCCGACAAATCCCAATAGGAGCTGCACATATCTCGTTCTCAGGGCACACCGGATTGTCCAAACTTCCGGTAGGCCAGCCTAGAGTTGCCCCTGGTGGCCACCGGCGGCTGACAAGTGGGACCAACACTTAGAGGAGCACTGGCCCCAGGGGGTTTAAAATAAAGATGACCCTTGAGTCCGCGGAACCCAAGGGAAAAAGAGGCTAGGTGGCAAATGGTAAAACCAATGTTGGGCATTGCTGGAAGAGTTTTATTCAAGGCGAACTGTCAAGGGGTTCCCATTATAACCCAACCGTGTAAGGAATGCAAAATCAAGGAACATAACACTGGTATGACGGAAACTAGGGCGGCAAGAGTGGAACAAAACACTAGGCATAAGGCCGAGCCTTCCACCCTTTACCAAGTGTATAGATGCATTAAAAATAGACAAGATATAATAATGATATCCCAACAATAAACATGTTCCAACAAGGAACAAACTCCAATCTACACCTGCAACTAGCAATGCTATAAGAGGGGCTGAGCAAAGCGGTAACATAGCCAAACAACGGTTTGCTAGGACAAGGTGGGTTAGAGGTTTGACATGGCAATATGGGAGGCATGATAAGCAAGTGGTAGGTATCATAGCATAGGCATAGCAAAAGAGCGAGCATCTAGCAAGCAAAGATAGAAGTGATTTCGAGGGTATGGTCATCTTGCCTGCAAAGTTCTCCGAGTTGACGTAAGCTTGATCCTCGCAAGCGTACTCAAAGGGTTTCTCGTTCACGTACTCATCTCCCGGCTCTACCCAAGCAAGAACACAAGCAAAGGGAGACACAATCAACCACGTGCAATGCACAAACAACATGATGCAAAACATGGCATGATATGCGGGATGTGATATGCGATGCATATGCATGTTTCCGAAAGGAAAGATTGAACCTAGCCTCAACTTGGAAAACCAAGAGTGCTACTGGAAAGAGGAGTTGATTTCGGTCGAAATCGATATTAAGATCACCGGAATCAGATGCACGGTTTGCAAATGGCAAGCAAAACAAATATGTCACCGATCTGCGATTAACAGCACGAGGCCACCTAAATGCATCAAGAACAACAAACTACAACACTCTAACATAGCAACAAAATACATGGCAGGGATCCACTCAATATGCTTGACAAAAGATGAACACTGATCTACGGCTAATTCACTCAATAGCAAGTTCAAACTAGCATGGCAAAAGTGCAAAAGATATTAGGTTTCAGACTAAGTGAAAATAACATGCCAGGAATTCAACATCAGGAAGCAATGTTTAGAGCAAGAAAACAACATGCT
The DNA here is from genome assembly GCF_003073215.2 of Triticum urartu. Lineage (NCBI taxonomy): Eukaryota > Viridiplantae > Streptophyta > Magnoliopsida > Poales > Poaceae > Triticum > Triticum urartu. The sequence goes on from NC_053022.1 coordinate 294,858,083, forward strand.
ACAGGAACATATCATGGCAAAGCAAAGCATGGCATGAAGCTACTCAAAGCATACAACAAAAGTCCCTTACTGACCATAAGCCAAAAGGGATCAGAAAATACAATGGCAACCATGTGAATATAGCAATTATCATTAACAGATTCAGACTTAGTGAAAAACTGGAACATGGCAAAACAGATATTAAGTAGGCATGTTTACGAGCTCGATGCACTCACCACAAGGCATTGCATGACAAACTAAGCATACACCCAACAAGTAGACATGGCATAGAAGCTAAACATGGCAAGAAGAACAACATAGCATGCATGGATCAACAACAACAAGCTCGGCAAAATTGCTTAACATGTAAATAATCTGCCAGGAACATTTTATAGCAAAAGTAGAGCTCGATTGAGTCAAGCTAGGGTGCTTCATAATTGCAAACAAAGACATGGATGGATAGAGCACCACAATATCTACAAAACATCCTTACTGATCATGCTCAAAAGAGGCACGGATCACTCTGTAGCAACATGAATACATGGCATAAACATATTGACAGGACAAAGACTTAGAATATTTCTAAGTCCCTAAAATCAGCAACATTACGAGAGCTACTTTGCATGCTTGTGCTAGTCATCACAGAGATCACAAAAATACATGGCATACACCCGTGTAAAGATGGCATGGCATACTTCAAAATATATGTAGAGCTCAAGTTCATAGGAGGCACACATCAATCATGGCAAAAATGACAAATGTCCAATTACTGATATGAAACTGAAACTAACAGAAACTAGCACTTTTCCAACAGCATTTAGGGCATCAAGATGAGCTCAAATGAACATGATGCAATGAGATGGAATGAAGTACTCATCGAGAATAACATTTCGATATGCTACACGCCCAAAACGGAGCCACAGTTGCAGAGATATGATGCGATGAAATATGCAAAAAAAATAACTAGGGTTAGGGAAAAATTAGGTCAACCCTCAGATCCAGATCCAGATCCAGCACGCGAACCGAGGAGATCGACGGAGTTCACTGTTCGCCGGAGTTCGAGGCCGAGGCGGCGGGAGTTCACGCCGGAGCTCTCCGAGGCGGCGAGGCGCGGGCCGGACGGCGAGGTGGGGCGGCGTGGCGCAGGCTGGTCGCGGCGGTTGAGGCGGAGGGCGGCGCGGCGGTGCGTTCGCCGGCTTGGGGCGGTCGCCGGTGATGGCGCGCGGCGGGGTCGGGCGATGGCTTGCCGGCGCGGGAAGGAGACGGGGCGGCGCGGCTCCCAGGCGGCGCAGGGCGCGCCGAGCGGGCTCGGGGGCTCGGTTCGGGCTCCGGTGGGCCGCGCGGTCAGCGGAGGCGGTGGCGACAGGTGGCGGATCCCGATTGGTGGTGGCGATGTGTCCGACGGCGATCGGACGTGTCCGGTCGCGTGGAGGGGAAGAGGACTAGGTCTAGGGTTGGAAATGACCCGAAATTTTTGGAGGGGGGCTATATTTATAGGTAGGAGGAGCCAGGAAGCTCCTAATTGAGCACGGTTTTAGGCCACGCGATCGTGATCAAATGCTCTAGATGATGGAAGGGGTTTAGGTGGGTTTTGGGCCACTTTGGAGAGGTGTTGGGCTGCAACACACACGAGGCCTTTTCGGTCCCTCGGTTAACCGTTGGAGTATCAAACAAAGTCCAAATGGCACGAAACTTGACAGGCGGTCTACCGGTAGTAAACCAAGGCCGCTTGGCAAGTCTCGCTCCAATCCGGAAATGTTTAATACCCGCACACGAAAAGAGGTAGAAAGGGACACCAGAGGACATAGGAGCGCCGGAATGCAAAACGGACAACGGGGAAAATGCTCGGATGCATGAGACGAACACGTATGCAAATTCAATGCACATGATGACATGATATGAGATGCATGACAAAGACAAAACAACACGAAGACAAAAACCCAACAACGAGGAAATATCATAACTTAGTGCCGGAAATGGCAAGAGTTGGAATACATATATGGCAAGTTACATACGGGGTGTTACACATAGAGCATGCCCTACTGTTTTGTGTTCACGCCCGTGCAGTTTGGGATGAGATCAAGGCTGCTTTTGGGATCAAATTGTTTCGCTCATCTTTCAGCTCTCCCAAGCAATGGCTGTTCGACTTGCTCGTGTGCGGCTCCAATCAAGACATATCCATGATCATAGTGGCTTTGTGGCACATTTGGGAAGCCAGGAATTCTGCCCGGAATGAGCCAGCGGCTCCTCCTCCGAAACGCACAGCAGCGAGGGCGCGGGCTTACGCGGAGATGATCTTTCAGCACATCTTCAAACCTGGGCATGCAGCTCCTCTGGTATCACCGGCTTCTAGCTCTGGGTGGTCTCCTCCTCCGCCAGGTACAATGCTTCTATATTCAGATGCCGCAGTTGCCTTGGAGCGGAACTCGTCGGTGGTGGGTGTTGTGGTGCAGGACCACACTGGCCAGTGTGTGGCGGCGGCCTCTGAACCTCTACCTGGTGTCTCCTCCCCGGAACTAGCTGAAGCGCTGTCTCTTCGCCGGGTTGTTCTGTTGGCTCGTCAGGAGAATTACTCGCATGTGATCTTCCATTCTGATTGCCTGTCGGTGATCCAAAGGCTGCGATCTTCGGCCCGGGACCGGTCCATGGTGCGATCGATCATTTCTGACATCAAGGCGTCCTGTGGAGCTCTGTCATCTGTGTCATTCCTGCATGTTCGTCGACACCGTGTTGTCTTAGCTCATGTTCTAGCTAGGTCTAGTTTGAACTCTTTGAGTCTTTGTTTTTATCACTCTGCTCCGAGTTGCATCCAGGAGACTCTTTGTAATATGTTTGCAGGTTAATAAAGGCCGACGTTTCTCTAAAAAATGCCAAAGCTGTAATAAGTGACATAAGAGCATCTCCAGTCGGGCCTCTCATACCAGTCTCAAACGCCCGGACAGGTTGTCCGGTCATAGACCGGTTAATGAAAATTGACCCAAACGGGTCTCTTAAACCATGAACAAACGCCCGGGCAAACTGGTACATGCCTCATATCCAGTCCAAATATAGGGCTGACATGGGACGGCTCGGGCACGCCTGGGCACGTCCGTCTGACTGGCCCGACCCACCACCGGCCCACATCCGTTCCACAAAAAACCCCAATCCGGGCGCCTCGCTCCGAACCCTAGCTCACTCCCCCGCTCTGTCCTCTCCTTTCCCTCTCCGATTCTGATCCCATCCACTAGGATATCCAGCTCCGACAGCAACTCCGGCTCTGAGCTCGACTACGAGGAGGAGATGGCCCTCCGCATTGTGCTGAGTGGTCCAAGGTGGAGACTGGCGGCAGCTCCGGATCTGGAGCATCGCCGCAGCTCCTATGCTGGTGCAGCGCAGACGTCGGACTGGACCCTCCCGGCCCGCGTGCAGTGACGCCAGGATAGCATAGTCCGCACCGCCCCCGCGCTATCTCCTTCCCCCGCCATCCACCACCACGGGACGGAGGCGCACCCCAACGAGGACGGGCGTCTCCTCGCATGGGTCTACCGCCGGTCCCTCACGACGGCGGAGACGCACGCTCGCTGCCTCCGACAGAAGAACGCCAAGGCACTCTGGCTTGCTATTGAGCGGTCGAAGCGCGAGGCAAAGGAGGCAGCGACGAAGAAGGCTCGGGTCGCCAGGTTGAAGCGGGAACAGGATAGGGCAGTCTGTCCGATGAAGGGGCTCGTCGTCCTCTCCGATTCCGATGACAGCGACGACGATAGGTGCACCTCCTCGTCGGACGACCAAGACCCTCTCCCAGCCGCGGACGCATACAGTTGCGCTGGCACTGGAAGGGCAAAGGCCCCGCGAGGAAGTTTTGATTCCGCCCCCTCCTCAATGCTTATATCGTTTTTAGTTGTAGAAGTTTAAGAACTTGTCCGATGAGGAACTATGATCTTTTGGATGTGGCGAAGTTTATTAATGTTCGTTTGCAGCCGATCTTGTGTTCCATTGAAGTCGATTTTATTGTCCATCGTTTGATCATGTAGAGTAGATCAACGTTGCATGTATAGTATGGATATAAGGCGCCGGATATGAGTTAGGCGGATAGAGTGACAAATATGAGGCGTGCCCGATCAGTGCATGCGGACGCATCCGGGCGCGTCCGCGGGCGTTTGAGGGACCAGATATGTCCATCTACTTCCAATCTTTAACCGCTGGCAGCGAGCCCATGGGATATCCCTCCTTCCATCTGCTGCTCTAGCGGCAGGGAGGTGTGGAGATCCCTGGTGCTTCAGCATCGGCTTGTAGATAGTTTAGGAATAGTTTTCGCGGCGGCGTGGCTTCGATGGCGGCGACAGCGACACTCAGACGAATAAATTTGCCTCGACTTCCCCCATCTCGGTGGTGCTCTCCTAGGCAACGCCGGCAGGTCGATGGCTCATGTTCCTCTCTGGTTAGTCGAATTAGCGAGGTTAGTTTTTTCTCATGTGGGTCGGCGGTTGTTGTTCCAATCAGGAGTGGCGATGGCGATCTATGCGAGAGGATGATTGTTCCGGTGCTGGGTTGGCGGACAGCGGCAGGCAGCCTTGCTGCTCTTCTTCGACTTCATCGGATGAAGACGGCGGTGCTAAAGTCTGGCGGGTGGCACGGAGATGCCCCCCAGCCGACGTGCTACATTGGACTTTGTTTTACCATTCACCGTGGACGTGTTCTTTGGCTCACAAAGTGACTGGTGGCGATGGCGCTCCTTCGGATTTGGTTGTGATGGATTTTGGAAATATGCCCTAGAGGCAATAATAAAATGGTTATTATTATATTTCCTTGTTCATGATAATTGTCTATTGTTCATGCTATAATTGTATTAATCAGAAACCGTAATACATGTGTGAATAAATAGACCATAATATGTCCCTAGTAAGCCTCTAGTTGACTAGCTCGTTGATCAATAGATGGTTGTGGTTTCCTGACCATGGACATTGGATGTCATTGATAAAGGGATCACATCACTAGGAGAATGATGTGATGGACAAGACCAAATCCTAAGCATAGCACAAGATCGTGTAGTTCATTTTGCTAGAGCTTTTCTAATGTCAAGTATCATTTCCTTAGACCATGAGATTGTGCAACTCTCGGATACCGTAGGAATGCTTTGGGTGTATCAAACGTCACAACGTAACTGGGTGACTATGAAGGTGCACTACAGGTGTCTCTGAAAGTATCTGTTGGGTTGGCACGAATTGAGACTGGGATTTGTCACTCCATGTGATGGAGAGGTATCTTTGGGCCCACTCGGTAATGCATCATCATAATGAGCTCAATGTGACTAATGAGTTAGCCACGGGATCATGCGTTACGGAACGAGTAAAGAGACTTGCCGGTAACGAGATTGAACAAGGTATAGGGATACCGACGATCGAATCTCGGGCAAGTAACATACCGATAGACAAAGGGAATTGTATACGGGATTGATTGAATCCCCGACATCATGGTTCATCCGATGAGATCATCATGGAACATGTGGGAGCCAATATGGGTATCCAGATCCCACTATTGGTTATTGGCCGGAGAGGTGTCTCGGTCATGTATGCATGGTTCCCGAACCCGTAGGGTCTACACACTTAAGGTTCGGTGACGCTAGAGTTGTAATGGGAATAGTATGTGGTTACCGAAGGTAGTTCGGAGTCCCATATGAGATCCCGGACGTCATGAGGAGTTCTGGAATGGTCCGAAGGTGAAGATCGATATATTGGATGAAGGGTATTGGAGTTCGGAAGTGTTCCGAGGGCACCAGGCTATGGCCAACATGACCGAAAGGTGTTTCGGGAGCCCCGTCAAGTGTTGCAGGGCCTCATGGGCCAAGGGGAGGGGCAAACCATCCCACTAAGGGGCTGTGCGCCCCCACACCCTTTCCCACGTTACTTGGGGAGGTGGGGCGCCTCCACCTGGCTTAGGAGGCAAGCGTCCACCTGCTTGGCTTGGGGGGCAAGTCTCCCTAGGGTTTCCCTAGGGAGATCCAATCTACCCTAGGCGCCGCCCCTAGGGGAAACCCTAGGGCGCCTCCCCCTCTCCCCTTCCCCCTATATATAGTGAGGGGTGGGAGGGCAGCCACACCCTTCCCCTGGCGCAGCCCTCCCCTTCTCCAACTCCTCCTCCTCTTCCGTAGTGCTTGGCGAAGCCCTACCGGAGAACCACAAGCTCCTCCATCACCACGCCGTCGTGCTGCTGGAGTTCTCCCTCAACTACTCCTCTCCCCTTGCTGGATCAAGAAGGAGGAGATGTGCCCGGGCTATACGTGTGTTGAACACGGAGGCGCCGTCCGTTCGGCGCTAGATCGGATCTTCCGTGATTTGAATCGCCGCGAGTACGACTCCATCAACCGCGTTATTGTAACGCTTTCGCTTAGCGATCTTCAAGGGTATGAAGATGCACTCCCTCTCTCTCGTTGCTAGCATCTCCTAGATTGATCTTGGTGACACGTAGGAAAATTTTGAATTATTACTATGTTCTCCAACAGTGGCATCAGAGCTAGGTCTACGTGTAGATTCTATGCACGAGTAGAACGCAAAGTAGTTGTGGGCGATGATTTGTTCAATTTTCTTACGGTTACTAGTCTTATCTTGATTCGGCGGCATTATGGGATGAAGCGGCCCAGACCGACCTTACACGTACGCTTACGTGAGACTGGTTCCACCGACAGACATGCACTTGATGCATAAGATGGCTAGCGGGTATCTGTCTCTCCCACTTTAGTCAGATCGGATTCGATGAAGATGGTCCTTATGAAGGGTAAATAGCAATTGGCATATCATTGTTGTGGCTTTTGCATAGGTAAGAAACGTTCTTGCTAGAAACCCATAGCAGCCACGTAAAACATGCAACAACAATTAGAGGACGTCTAACTTGTTTTTGCAGGGTATGCTATGTGATGTGATATGGCCAAAAGGATGTGATGAATTATATATATGTGATGTATGAGATTGATCATGTTCTTGTAATAGGATTCACGACTTGCATGTCGATGAGTATGACAACCGACAGGATCCATAGGAGTTGTCTTAATTTATTGTATGACCTGCATGTCAATGAAAAATTCCATGTAATTACTTTACTTTATTGCTAACCGTTAGCCATAGTAGTAGAAGTAATAGTTGGTGAGAAAACTTCATGAAGACACGATGATGGAGATCATGGTTTCATGCCGGTGATGAAGGTGATCATGCCGTGCCTCGAAGAAGGAGATCAAAAGGCGCAAGATGATATTGGCCATATTATGTCACTTTATGATTTGCGTGTGATGTTTATCATGTTTGCATCTTATTTGCTTAGAACGACGGTAGCATAAATAAGATGATCCCTCACAAAAAAATTCAAGGAAGTGTTTCCCCTAACTGTGCACCGTTGCAAAGGATCGTTGTTTTGAAGCACCACATGATGATCGGGTGTGATATATTCAAACGTTCGCATATAACGAGTGTAAGCCAGATTTACACATGTGAAACACTTAGGTTGACTTGACGAGCCTAGCATGTACAGACATGGCCGCAGAACACAAGAGACCTAAAGGTCGAATATGAGTCGTATAGTAGATGCGATCAACATGGAGATGTTCACCATTGATGACTAGTCCGTCTCACGTGATGATCGGGCACGGCCTAGTCGATTCAGATCATGTATCACTTAGATGAATAGAGGGATGTCTATCTAAGTGGGAGTTCATTAAATAATTTGATTAGATGAACTTAATTATCATGAACCTAGTCTAAATTGTCTTTGCAAATTATGTTGTGGATTAATAGCTCGCGCTTTAGCTCCTTGTTTTAATACATTCCTAGAGAAAGACTAAGTTGAAAGATATTGTAAGCAATTGTGTAGACTTGGGCCGTAGTCTGAGGATTGTCCTCACTGCTACACAGAAGGCTTCTGTCCTTGATGCACCGCTCGGTGTGCCAACCCCTCTGGCGTCGTCTGTGGATGTTGTGAACATATGGTAGACACGTTCTGATGACTACCTGATAGTTTAGTGTGCCATGCTTTACGGCTTAGAGTCGGGGCTCCAAAAGCATTTTGAACGCCATGGAACATTTGAGATGTTCCAAGAGCTGAAATTGGTATTTGAGGATCATGCTCGTGTTGAGAGGTTTGAGACTTGTGACAAGATCTTTGCCTACAAGATGGAGGAGAATAGCTCAGCCAGTGAGCATGTGCTCAGAATGTCTGTGTACTTCAATCACTTGAATCAAGTGGGAGTTAATCTTCTAGATAAGAGAGTGATTGACAAAAGTTCTCCAGTCACTATCACCAAGCTGCTAGAGTTTTGTGATGAACTATAACATGCAAGGGAAGATGATCCTGGAGCTGTTCGTCGTGCTTAAGGCCATAAAGGTAGAAATCAAGAAGGAGCATCAAGTGTTGATGGTTAACAAGACCACTGGTTTCAAAGAAGGGCAAGGGCAAGAAGGGAAACTTCATGAATGGCAAGCCAGTTGCCGCTCTAGTGAAGAAACCCAAGAACCCAAACCCGAGACAACGTTCTTCTATTAGGGGAACAGTCACTGGTAGCGGAACTGCCTCAAATACTTGGTAGATAAGAAGGCTGGAAACTTCAACAAAAGTATATTTTATATATGTGTGTTATTGATGTGTACCTTACTAGTACTCCTAGTAGCACCTGGGTATTAGATACTGGTTCAGTTGCTAATATTGGTAACTTGAAACAAAAGCTACGGAATTAACGGAGACTAGCTAAGGGCGAGGTGACGATGTGTGTTGGAAGTGTTTCCAAGGTTGATGTGATCACCATCGCACGCTCCCTCTACCTTCGGTATTAGTGTTGAACCTAGATAAATGTTGTTTGCATTGGTGTCTGCGTTGAGCATGAACATGATTAGATCATGTTTATTGCAATACAGTTATTCATTTAAGTCAAAGAATAATGGTTATTCTGTTTACATGAATAATACCTTCTATGGTCATGCACCCAATGTGAATGGTTTATTGAATCCTGGTCATAGTTATACACATGTTCATAACATTGATGCCAAAAGATGTAGAGTTGATAATGATAGGACCACTTTCATGTGGCACTGCCGCTTAGGTCATATTGGTGTAAAGCGCATGAAAGAACCTCCATGCTAATGGACTTTTGAAGTCACTTGATTTTAACTCACTTGACACATGCGAACCATGCCTCTTTAGCAAGATGACTAAAACCCCGTTCTTTGGAACAATGGAATGGGCAAGTGACTTGTTGGAAATCATACATGCTGATGTGTGCAGTCCGATGAGTGTTGACACACATAGTTGATATCATTATTTTCTCACCTTCATCGAATAATTGAGTAGATATGGGTATATTTACTTAATGAAGCATAAGTATGAAACATTTGAAAAGTTCAAGCAATTTCAGAGTGAAGTTGAGAATCATCATAACAAGAAGATCAAGTTCTTACGATCTGATCAAGAGGAGAGTATCTGAGTTATGAGTTTGGCAATCACTAAAGACAAGGTGGAATCGTTTCTTTATTGATGCCACATGGAACACCATAGCGTAATGGTGTGTCTGAACGTCGTAATCGCACCCTATTGGATATGGTGCGATCTATGATGTATCTTACCGATATACGGCTATCATTTTGGGGTTATGCATTAGTGGCAATTACATTCACTTTAAATAGGGCACCATCTAAGTCTGTGGAGACGACACCGTATGAACTATGGTTTGGCAAGAAACCTAAGTTGTTGTTTCTTAAGGTTTGGGGCTATGATGCTTATGTCGATAGGCTTCGGCTAGAAAAGCTTGAACCCAAAGCGTAAAATTGTGTCTTCATAGAATACCCAAACAAGACGATTGGGTATACCTTCTATCTCAGATCTGAGGGCAAAGTGTTTGTCGCCAGGAACAGGTCCTTTCTCGAGAAAGAGTTTCTCTCGAAAGAATTGAGTGGGAGGAAGATAGAACTTGATGAGGTTGTTGAACCTTCACTTCAACCAGAGAGTAGCGCATCACAGAAAGATGTTTCTGTGGAACCTACATTAGTTGAAGAGAAAGCTAATGATGATGATCATGGAGCTTCAGATCAAATTACTATCAAACCTCGTCGGCCGACAAGGGTGTGTACAACTTCTCAGTAGTAACCCTGTCTTAAAGGTCATGTTGTTGGAAAACAATGAACCTATGAGTTGTGAAGAAGCAATGGTGGGCCCGTATTCCAACAAATGGATGGAAGCCATGAAATTCGAGATAGGATCCATGTATGAGAACAAAGTATGGACTTTGGTGGACTTGCCCGATGATCGGCAAGCCATTGAGAATAAATGGATCTTTAATAAGAAGACAAACGCTGATGGTAATGTCACCATTTATGAAGCTCGACTTGTCTCAAAGAGGTTTCCGACAAGTTCAAGGAGTTGTTTGTGACGAGACTTTCTCAATCATAGCGATGCTAAAGTCTGTTAAAATTGTGTTAGCAGTTACTGCATTTTTCGTTTACGAAATCTGGCAGATGGATGTCAAAACAAAGTTTCCTTGACGGTTTCCGTGAGGAAAGGCTGTATATGATACAACCAGAAGGTTTTGTTAATCCTAAGGATGCTAAAAGGTATGCAAACTCCATCGATCCTTCTATGTACTGGAGCAAGCGTCTCGAAGTTGGAACATACGCTTTGATGAGGTGATCAAAGCTTTCTGGGTTTATACAAAGTTTGCAAGAAACTTGTATTTACAAGAAAGTGAGTGGGAGCACTACAACATTTCTGATAGGTATATGTGGATGAAATATTGTTGATCGGAACTGATGTAGAATTTCTGGAAAGCATAAAGGGTTGTTTGAATGGAGTTTTTTGAAGGAAGACCTGTGTAAAACTGCTTACATGTTGGGTATCAAGATCTATAGACATAGATCAAGACGCCTGATAAGACTTTCACAGAGCACATACCTTGACATGATCTTGAAGGAGTTCAAGATGGATCAGTCAAAGAAGGAGTTCTTGCCTGAGTTGTAAGATGTGAAGTTAAGACTTGAAGCTCGACCACGGCAGAAGAAAGAGAAAGGACGAAAGTCGTCCCCTATGCCTTAGCCATAGGCTCTATACGATATGCCATGTTGTGTACCACAATGTGCCTTGCCACGTGTCTGGCAAGGGGGTATAAGAGTGATCCAGGAGTGGATCATTGGACAATGGTCAAAATTGTCCTTGGGAATAAGGAAATGTTTCTCAATTATGGAGGTGATGAAGAATTCGGCGTAAAGGGTTACGTCAGTGCAAGCTTTAACACCTATCCGGATGACTCTGAGTAGCAAACCGGATACGTATAGTGGAGCAACCATTTGGAATAGATCCAAGTGGAGCATAGTAGCAACATCTACAATATGAAATAGATATTTGCGAAGAACACACGGATCTGAATGTTGCTTACCCGTTGACTAAAACCTCTCTCGTAAGCACAACATGATCAAACCCTAGAACTCACTGAGTGTTAATCACATGATGATGTGAACTAGATTATAGACTCTACTAAACTCTTGGGTGTTAATCACATGGTGATGTGAACTAGATTATTGACTCTAGTAAACTCTTCGGGTGTTAGTCACATGGCGATGTGAACTATGAGTGTTAATCACATAACGATGTGAACTAGATTATTGACTCTAGTGCAAGTGAGAGACTGTTGGAAATATGCCCTAGAGGCAATAATAAAATGGTTATTATTATATTTCCTTGTTCATGATAATTGTCTATTGTTCATGCTATAATTGTATTAAACGGAAACCGTAATACATGTGTGAATACATAGACCATAATATGTCCCTAGTAAGCCTCTAGTTGACTAGCTCGTTGATCAATAGATGGTTGTGGTTTCCTGACCATGGACATTGGATGTCGTTGATAACGGGATCACATCATTAGGAGAATGATGTGATGGACAAGACCCAATCCTAAGCATAGCACAAGATCGTGTAGTTCGTTTTGCTAGAGCTTTTCTAATGTCAAGTATCGTTTCCTTAGACCATGAGATTGTGCAACTCCCGGATACCGTAGGAATGCTTTGGGTGTATCAAACATCACAACGTAACTGGGTGACTATAAAGGTGCACTACAGGTGTCTCTAAAAGTGTCTGTTGGGTTGGCACGAATCGAGACTGGGATTTGTCACTCCGTGTGACAGAGAGGTATCTCTGGGCCCACTCGGTAATGCATCATCATAATGAGCTCAATGTGACTAATGAGTTAGCCATAGGATCACGTGTTACGAAACGAGTAAAGAGACTTGCCGGTAACGAGATTGAACAAGGTATAGGGATACCGACGATCGAATCTCAGGCAAGTAACATACTGATAGACAAAGGGAATTGTATACGGGATTGATTGAATCCCCGACACCGTGCTTCATCCGATGAGATCACCGTGAAACATGTGGGAGCCAATATGGGTATCCAGATCCCGCTATTGGTTATTGGCCGGAGAGGTGTCTCGGTCATGTATGCATGGTTCCCGAACCCATAGGGTCTACACACTTAAGGTTCGGTGACACTAGAGTTGTAATGGGAATAGTATGTGGTTACCGAAGGTAGTTCGGAGTCCCGGATGAGATCCCGAACGTCACAGGAGTTCCGGAATGGTCTGGAGGTGAAGATCAATATATTGGACGAAGGGTATTGGAGTCTGGAAGTGTTTCGGTGGTACGAGGCTATGGCCAGCATGACCGAAAGGTGTTTTGGGAGCCCCGACAAGTGTTGCAGGGCCTCATGGGCCAAGGGGAGGGGGCAAACCAACCCACTAAGGGGATTTGCACCCCCACACCCTTTCCCATGTTACTTGGGGAGGTGGGGTGCCTCCACCTGCTTGGCTTGGGGGGCAAGTCTCCCTAGGGTTTCCCTAGGGAGATCCAATCTTCCCTAGCCGCTGCCCCCTAGGGGAAACCCTAGGGCGCCTCCCCCTCTCCGCTTCCCCCTATATATAGTGAGGGGGTGGGAGGGCAGCCACACCCTTCCCCTGGCGCAGCCCTCCCCTTCTCCAACTCCTCCTCCTCTTCCGTAGTGCTTGGCGAAGCCCTACCGGAGAACCACGATCTTCAAGGGTATGAAGATGCACTCCCCCTCTCTTGTTGCTAGCATCTCCTAGATTGATCTTGGTGACACGTAAGAGAATTTTGAATTATTACTACATTCCCCAACAATGGATCATCATCTTCTTCCACTCTGGCGGTATTTTGTCGACGGTGGGTGACAATGGTAGATGGTTGCTTTTCCATGCAGAGGGATCTCCAAGGACTTGATTGTATTATTTTTTATTTTGGGGTCCTTTCTACAATTTTATCGGGACAAATGTCCTTTTCAATTTGTCTTTGTTGAGTGTACGTGTGGTGTTGTAACCATATATTCTTATCATGAACACGTAGCAACCTTTTCTCAAAAAAAGTTTAACAAATCCAGACCCCTATATATGGCCCTATTTTAATAGTTTGGATTGCTTGCCACATGGATCTGTGGTAATCTGTCTGGCAAGACCCGATTTGTAACCACAACCTTCAATACATCAATTCATGCAAACATCCACGTCAAACATCACAAACAAACAAAGAGTAGCGCACACAAATACAAATTATTCATACCTAAAAATACATAATATAACACCATAGTTGCATCAATGTCATTCATACCACAGGTGCATAATGAAGCATAAAAAGCATAGTCTAACACCACAGGTGCATCAGCATCATTCATACGATGCCAACGAGCCCAAGAACATCAAATTCTGACTTTTTTTAAAACAGAACTCCAACTTAATTCATTTGTAATAAGTAGTACATCATTTGTGAGGAACATTACAATTTCGTTTAAAGGCTCCTCAAACCAATCAGAAGTCAAAGAAAATCTAGCTAATCTAGCAAGCTCATGAGCTACTTTATTTGCTTCCCTATTACAACACTCAAATCTAGCAGTAACGAAATCACACGCATAATGAAAACAGTCTTCGAAGATTGCTGCCGCTACACCCGCCAACTGCCCTCCGTCATTTTTAGAATCAATCGCCTCCATATTATCCAAATTTACGTGAATGCGATTGCATCCCGCCCTTTGCGCCAATGTTAGACCAAATTTGAGAGCTCTAGCCTCCGCCATCAGCATATCTGTGCAAAAATTGTTGGAAATATGCCCTAGAGGTAATACTAAATTGGTCATTATCATATTTCCCTGTTCATGATAAACGTCTATTATCCATGAGAGAATTGTATTGATCGGAAACTTAGATACATGTGTGGATGCATAGACAACACCGTGTCCCTAGTGAGCCTCTACTAGACTAGCTCGTTGATCAAAAGATGGTTAAGGTTTCCTAACCATAGACATGTGTTGTCACTTGATAACGGTATCACATCATTAGGAGAATGATGTGATGGACAAGATGTTGGGGAACGCAGTAATTTCAAAAAAAATCGTACGCACATGCAAGATTGATCTAGGTGATGCATAGCAACAAGAGGGGAGAGTGTTGTCCACGTACCCTCGTAGACCGTAAGTGGAAGCATTATGACAACATAGTTGATGTAGTCATACGTCTTCACGATCCGACCGATCCTAGCACCGAAGGTACGTCACCTCCGTGATCTGCACACGTTCAGCTCGGTGATGTCCCACGAACTCTAGATCCAGCTGAGGTCGAGGGAGAGCTTCGTCAGCATGACGACATGATGACGGTGATGATAAGTTACCGACGCAGGGCTTCGCCTAAGCTCTACAACGATATAACCGAGGTGGAAATCTGTGGAGGGGGGCACCGCACACGGCTAAACAATCAACTTGTGTGTCTATGGGGTGCCCCTCCCCCGTATATAAAGGAGTCGAGGAGGGGGAGGGCCGGCCCTCTCATGGAACGCCCAAGGGGGGAGTCCTACTCCCGGTGGGAGTAGGATTCCCCCTTCCCTAGTTGGAGTAGGAGAGGAAGGAAGGGGGAGAGAGAGGGAAGGAAGGGGGGGAGGCCCCCCACCCAATTTGGATTGGGCTTGGGGGGCATGCCCTCCACCTTGGCCGCCTCCTCCTCTCTCCCACTAAGGCCAAATAAGGCCCATACACTCCCCGGGGGGTTCCGCTAACCCCCCGGTACTCCGGTAAATGCCCGAACTCACCCAGAACCATTCTGATGTCCAAACATAGCCTTCCAATATATCTATCTTTATGTCTCTACCATTTCGAGACTCCTCATCATGTCTGTGATCACATCCGAGACTCCGAAAAACCTTCAGTACATCAAAACACATAAACTCATAATACCGATTATCATCGAACGTTAAGCATGCGGACCCTACTGGTTCGAGAACTATGTAGACATGACCGAGACTCATCTCCGCTCAATAACCAATAGCGGAATTTGGATGCTCATATTGGTTCCTACATATTCTACGAAGATCTTTATCGGTCAAACCGCATAACAACATACGTTGTTCCTTTTGTCATCGGTATGTTACTTGCCCGAGATTTGATCATCGGTATCTCAATACCTAGTTCAATCTCGTTACCGACAAGTCTCTTTACTCGTTCCGTAATGCATCATCCCGCAACTAACTCATTAGTCACATTGCTTGCAAGGCTTATAGTGATGTGCATTACCGAGAGGGTCCAGAGATACCTCTCCGAGAATCGGAGTGACAAATCCTAATATCGATCTATGCCAACTCAACAAACACCATAGGAGACACCTGTAGAGCATATTTATAATCACCCAGTTACGTTGTGACGTTTGATAGCACACTAAGTGTTCCTTCGGTATTCGGGATTTGCATAATCTCATAGTCATAGGAACATGTATAAGTCATGAAGAAAGTAATAGCAATAAACTAAATGATCATAGTGCTAAGCTAACGGATGGGTCTAGTCCATCACATCATTCTCTAATGATGTGATCCCGTTCATCAAATGACAACACATGTCCGTGGCTAGGAAACTTAACCATCTTTGATTAACGAGCTAGTCAAGTAGATGCACACTAGGGACACTCTATTTGTCTATGTATTCACACATGTACTAAGTTTCCGGTTAATACAATTCTAGCATGAATAATAAACATTTATCATGATATAAGGAAATATAAATAAAAACTTTATTATTGCCTCTAGGGCATATTTCCTTCAGTCTCCCACTTGCACTAGAGTCAATAATCTAGTTCACATCGTCTTGTGTTTTCACACCAATAGTTCACATCTTTATGTGATTAGTTCGCATCTTCATGTGACTAATATCCAAAGGGTTTACTAGAGTCAATAATCTAGTTCACATCGCTATGTGATTAACACCCAAAGAGTGATCATGTTTTGCTTGTGAGAGAAGTTTAGTCTACGGGTCTGCAACATTCAGATCCGTGTGTATTTTGCAAATTTCTATGTCCACAATACTCTACACGGAGCTACTCTAGTTAATTGCTCCCACTTTCAATATATATCTAGATCGATACTTAGAGTCATCTAGATTGGTGTAAAAAGCTTGCATTAATGTAACTCTTTACGACAAACTCTTTTATCACCTCCATAACCGAGAAATATTTCCTTAGTCCTCTAAGGATAATTTTGACCGTTGTCCAATGATCTACTCCTAGATCACTATTGTACTCCCTTGCCAAAATCATGCTAATGTATACAATAGGTCTGGTACACAACATAATATACTTTATAGAACCTATGACTGAGGCATAGGGAATGGCTTTTCATTCCCTTTCTATTTTCTGCTGTGGCCGGGTTTTGAGTCTTTACTCAATTTCACACCTTACAACTCAGGCAAGAAATCCTTCTTTGACTGATCCATTTTGAACTCTGAAAGTGCGTTATATCGACTAGAGGGGGGTGAATAGGCGATTTTTATGACAGTCTTCAAAACGTGGAAGTTTTGAAGACAAACGATAGAAATAAACCTATTACCATGCAGCGGAAGGTAGACTACACTAGGCAAACCATAGTCAAGTATTCAATGAAGTGAAAGCACAATGACTAATAGCAGCTAGGTAGTAAGGATCAGGTAGGAAGATATTATGAAGCCAATCAGAACAAGCAGTCACTCAGTGAAGACAAAAGATAGTGCAATCATACAATGACTTCACAAGGACCAACAGTAAGTAAAGGGAAGGGAAGGATGAAACCAGTGACTCATTGAAGCCAATGATTTGCTGGACCAATTCCAGTTGCTGTGACAACTGTACGTCTGGTTAGGGCGGCTAGGTATTTAAACCTGAGGACACACAGTCCCGGACACCCAGTCCTGAACACGCAGCTCAGGACACCCAGTCCTCAACGTATTCCCCTTGAGCTAAGGTCACACAGACCTCGCCCAATCACTCCGGTAAGTCTTCAAGGTAGACTCCCAAGCCTTCACAGACTTCGTTCACCAGTGATCCACAATGACTCTTGGATGCTCAGAACGCGATGCCTAACCGGCTGGAGGATTCAGTCCTCAAGTGCAATAAGTCTTCAGATCACACAGATATGAAGACTTAAGTGATGCCTAGCACTCTTTGGCTCTGGGTGGTTAGGGCTTTATCCTGGCAAGGAATTCTCTCTCAAAGGCTTCGAGGTGGGTTGCTCTCAAACGACAAAAGCCATACTCTAACTCTGAGCAGCCAACCGTTTATGGTTGTAGGGGGTGGGCTATTTATAGCCACTAGGCAACCCGACCTGATTTGTCCGAAATGACCCTGGGTCACTAAGGAACTGACACGTGTTCCAACAGTCAGATTTCAAACACACACGGCAACTTTACTTGGGCTACAAGCAAAGCTGACTTGTCCGACTCTGGACAAGATTTGCTCTCATAGTCTTCACTCGAAGACATAGGTTTTGGTTAAGCATCACTTCAGCCATTCTGACTGTTTCTCTTGGACCCCACTTAACAGTACGGTGGTTCCTATGACTCAATAAAGAAGAAGAAGAACTATGAAAGATCTGAGTCTTCGAGCTCCATAGGCTTCATGCGATGTCTTCTCTTGTCATAGTCTTCAATGTGAATATCTTCACATACCACCTTTGACATCAATGTCTTCATACATTTTTAGGGGTCATCTCTGGTAGGAAAACTGAATCAATGAGGGACTTCTACCTGTGTTATCCTGCAATTCTCACAAACACATTAGTCCCTCAACTAGGTTTGTCGTCAATACTCCAAAACCAACTAGGGGTGGCACTAGATGCACTTACAATCTCCCCCTTTTTGGTGATTGATGACAAACTAGTTGAAGTTTTCAACGAGGAATTTAATATGTGAAATTGTAAAGGATAAGGAATTGTCTTCATAAGTTGCAAGGGCTCCCCCTGAAGATGTGCATATAAGTAATTTGCTTTTGGAATGCAAATGCACATGGCAGGTTGTACTCGTGGAGATTCTCTTCAACTTATGATGACAATTTATTATGCATGTGAAGGTATGTGAAAATAATGACATGCATAATGGAAAATGGACGTCTGCAAAATGATCTAAGTGCGGAATTTATCGTCGCACATGCGGAATTTATCATCGCATCACAAAGTAGCAAATAAGTAGCAGACAACCATCAAGTTTAGGTGTTACAACTCAAAGAACCAAATGTATCAAAACGAGAGTTGTAAACACTAGGCAAAATATAAAGCAACCGCCCATGTGGACCCGCTTGAAGACTATCAAACTCATATGCTTCTCCCCCTTTTGTCAGTAAGGACCAAAAAGGTTGAAGACATAGAGCATCTACTCGTTCCCATGAAGAGTAGGTGAAGCAGCAGGGTCGTCGGTGGTGTTCGGCGGTGCAGAAGAAGTGGGAGCAGTGTCGAAGCATGCTGAAGGAGGGGGCGGTGAAGTAGCATCGTCTTCGTCCTCGATCACTCTGGCATTCACAGTTGCCGCAGAGGAAGAGAACTCAAAGTCTTCAAGAGATGGAGTTCGTCGCAGCACTGTCCTTCGAGGAGGTGTGGAGTCAAACTTGAAGCGTTCAGAGAAGCCATCCTCTTGAAGATCATCTTCAGAGCACATAAGCGTCAGCCCTTTCCATGTGCGTCGAGAGGTTTCATGGGCAACAAAGGCATTCTTGGTGGCAAGATTGCGAATGCGGTTAACATCCACCAAGAGGCTTTGCATTTGGCGCTTCAGCCAGTCATGATGCCTATCCTGTTTCTGATGAAGAGCCACCAGAAGCTCTCGGTCATTGAGAACACGAGATCGCTTCTTGGGTCGTTGGGCAATAGTGCTTTCGGTGGCTTCAGTGAGGGCACGATGAGGTGCACGTGTAGTTCCAGCCAGAGGATAAACACGAGTGACTACTTCAACTCCTTCAATGTTCTGAGAGAAACTTTGATGCTCCGCATTCTGAAGACTAAGAGGCTCCTTGGCAGGCTCAGGATAAATGGCTTCAACGGACATATCCACATCAGGTAGAAAGATCCGATGATTGCGAGCAGATGGCTGATATGAGATAGCGGAGTGGAGTTTAATCAGCCGCATTATCCATGGAGCGTAGAACTTCAAGCCAAAGAGATCAGAGCCTGATGCAGCAAGTTGGCGGATGAAGAAGTCTTGGGCATTGAAGCATTTGCCATGAAGAATATAGAAGACCAAAGTCTTCATTGCACCTTCCATCTTGGCATGTGGAGAATGTCCTTTGATGGGCCAAAGAGTTCGCCTTATGATGTGATAGATAGTCCTTGGCAGATACTCAAGGTCTTCAACAAAGAACTCCTTAGGCTATGTAGCATCTTGTGGCAAGGGCTTCATCATACTGAGCATCTGACTCATGTTTGGTTCAGGCTTCTGAAAGATGCTCTCCATAGCTTCACTGTGAAGCTGACAGCCAGGTTCGTAGAGATCGCCAGGAGTGGGCAGACCAATGAGCTCAATGATATCAAAGGCTTTGGCTTCGTGATGAACATTTCCTGTCATCCACTCCAGGACCCAAGTCTTCGGATCTCTGTTGTACCCACGGATGTGAAGTGTGGCATAGAATTGGAAGAGCAACTCTTCATTCCAATGCTCTTGGTCAGTGATAAACGGCAACAATCCAACCTCTTTGAAGCAATCCAGAGCTTCTTCCAGACAGGGCAGACCAGCTATTGCTTCGGTGTCAAGACGCTTATGTGGGAAGATGCGACCTTGATTGTACAGAATGCAGGAGTAATAGCTTCGTTGCGGATAGCTCCAGAACCTATCAGAAGATATTCTTTCCCTTGAGTAGGGGTTCTTGGAGCTATTGAAGAAAGTGTTATCTGCTTTGAAGCCGTTGACATTGAAGGATCCAGGTGCTGATGCAGGACCTGGAAACCTGGGCAACCTTGGAATTGGCTTCTGTACCTGAGGCCTATGCTCAACATGATAGTCAAACTGAGGACCAGTAGCAGGCGCAGGAACAGAAGCAGTAGCATCATTGGCTTCGCTGACTTCTGGTTCTTGGGTTGGTGTAGGCTCCACATTTGCTTCAGCCATGACTGCGTCAGTGGATTCATTGGTGTTGGTGGTGGCAGCCTCAAGATTTTCTACCTCCAGTTGATGAGCTGGAGAGTCGGGCACAGACACGTTCTCCACAAGAACAGCTTCGTCAGTAGTTTGGGGAGTGGGGACATGTTCTTCTTCTTGGGTGTCATTGGCTGATGCAGCCGGAATGTCTTCAGCAGCTTTAGCTTCAGACTCGGAGACTGGAGGCCTTGGTCCTTTGCGAAGCCTGCGTAACACTGGCGACGCCTGTGTAGATGGAGTTGGCTGGGCCTCAAAGTCATCTTCTTCTTGTGCTTGTGGGTGATCAGCCCATGTTGTATCCTGAGCAATTGGCGTCAAGGGACGACCAATGCTGATGAGTTCGCTGTGCGTAAGCACAGGCGATGATACCTGTTGGTGCTCGATCTGAGGAAGGACTACATTATCTTCAACATTGTCATGGTGACCAATGTCTTCAGCAGTGGTAGGATTAGCTGCTGGAAAGTCTTTAGTTGCGTGAGCCTTTGTGAAAGCAGGCTCATGGACAGTCAGTTGGCGCTCTTGAAGTTCAGTGGCAGGGCGAACCATGGAGATGGGTTCAACAATTAAGGGCTCTGTGGGAGCAGCCCGTTCCTTCTTGGTCTTCCGCTTCTTCTTGGAGGGAGCAGCATCAGAGGCTTCAGAATGTTTTCTCTTTCTGGCTTCAGCCTCAGCAGTCCTCGTCTTCTTCAGTTCTGAAGCGGTTGACCTGGCTTTTGGCTTCGAGCCAGTCATGCTAGTTGGGAAGACAATGGGATATGCTTCCTGCCTTGGTGCGTTGGGTTCGGCCACAGTGGGCTTCTTCTTCTGCTTAGCAGCCATCCTGGGATCAATGCTCGGACGCCCAAGGGCCTTGCGCTTCTCAGCCTCGTTGTAGCCTTGCACACACTTGTCAGCCAGGCTCTTCATGCGCTCACGAGAACCCTGAGCTTCTGCACGTTTCTTGAGAAAGGCTTCTTTGAGCTCGTGCAACATAATCTTGAAGTTTTTCACCTCTTGCACGCTGAGCTTGGCTATATACTTCTTGAACTGAGCTTTCTCAAAGTCAATCTTTTGCTTCAGTTCGACGATGCGCTGAGCTAGAGTTAGCTCTGAAGCAATGGCGCCATGGAAGGCGACACTGAGGCCAATTGGAAGTTGCAGATCTTCGAAGACGAGGTTGGGCGTGTCAAACCACTCATCAATGAAGTTGTGGATGATTGCCACGTCAAAGATAGGCAGATCATTGAAGATTTCTGCTTCTTCTTTGCTCTTGATCAGTTGCTCAAGAGCGTCATCTGCAAGATCTTCATCACTGGACAGATCAATGGCATCGTTGCACAGAATAGCAGCAGCAGTCAGTTCTTGGCCGGTGTGTGGCAGAGGCATCTTGACTTTCTGGGGCATGGAGATGCGTGACAAATCTTCAGACTTCACACTATCTTCAAGAGGTGCAGTAGCCAGTGGTTTCGCCTGTGAGATTTTTGGTGCAGAGGCAGGCTTTGAAGCTTTAGGCTGCTTCAACTTCTTTGGCTTCGGCGCTGCAGGCGCTTCATCTGATTCAACGTCATCTGCAGGCTCATTCACGGCTGTCCCTTGAACCATGATATGAGTGATGAGACCTTCTAAGTTGTAGAAGGGCCGAAGAAGATTGGGTTCAGCTTCGCGAGTTCCATCGGCACGGGGAGCAGAGGGACCAGGGTTGAAGTCTAATCCCAAATACTTCTTGTTCTGCTTCGCTGAGTTCTTGGCAAACTGGAAGTTGCGCTTGAACAGATTGTCGTCACGACACCATAGCAGTGACGATGGGTGTGCATCTGCAGGCTGTGGCCCACGGACCATGCAGGGATAGAAGCCTTGTTCAATGGCTTCTTCTCTAGACCTGGGTTGAAGATTCTTGTATAGGATGTCTCCCCACGGTCGCTTGATGGCATTTTTCTCAGCATATTCCTGGGTCACAAACCGGTATTTGAACCATTGTTCTGCACAATATCTTCGAATCCATTGGATTCGGGTCTTGCGCTGATTGTAATCCTCTTCAGGATCTGTCTTGTAAAGCTCTGAGAGGTCATCAGGCAAATCTCTTGATGTTCCCCCACGACGCTGTCTGCCACCCTTCCTTACTGATTTCTCTGCAGCCATGAACTTCAAACTGAATGGCTTCAACACGTTCAAAGGCTTCAAAGGCTTTCGCTTGCTGGACAAACAGGAACTGGCTTTGGGAGAATTTATATGATACTGTAAGAATTCTGCAAATGAATGCAGACTATGAGAACCAAGGGATTCTCCCACGGACATGTACCTGTGATAGCATTAAGGTGCGAGGGAAGGGGAAGAGGTCATATGCATTCTCAGAAGATTTTGAAGATAAATCAGTTTAGAAGACATTGACCTCATCGTGCGAAGACATTCACTCATAGATAAGGAGTTGGTTCCAGATTTGTACGAATCCACGGATCAGTACAAGTGAGGAATCTAACTACTTTGTGAAGCATAAGTGAATATACTAGGCATATCATGAGATGCAGTATGAAGTGGATCCAACATGTGTGAACAAAAACCACTTGTGGTAGAAAGTGACGAATCTATAGGATCAAAGGGGCCGTAAAAAGGAGGTTTTTATTTACCACACAAGGAACTGCTAGACGGAGTGGAAGAGGAGGCCGAGCAGTTCGATCGTCCGTGCCCTAACTTGGCGACGGAGGACACCTACGGTGACGGCGGAGAAGACGATGTCCGTGGTCGGCGTGAAGACGGCGTCGGAGAGGTTGCGGCAGCTAAGCGCTTCGTCACCGGCATCGTCGAGGGCTAGCGGTGGCGCTAGGGTTCGTGCGAGAGTGGAAGAAGAGATAATGACTGTGGTGTGGCATGTATTTATAGGGACAGGGGCGGCTCAGTGTTCTTACACAGGTGCCCCTGGCGATTCACATCTGAGGAACATGTGGCCATCATGCAGCATATCGGAGGTTGTTCTACGTCCCACGCACGCCTGGATTGTCGGGTGGTCGTTCCCACTTCTCCAGGTTTCAGGTGAAGGAATTAGCATTGAAAGCGGACTTAATGTTTGTCTCTGTATCTTCTGCTGACAAGGATGCAGAGAAGACATTTGACAGTTTCAAAAGAATGCATATGATTTGGAGAGATAGAGTTTGAGATAGAAAGCATAGAGAGGTTAGGGTCCGATCACATTCACTTAGTTCAAAAGATTCAACAAGAAGACATAGCTATAAGTGAATGTTGTAGAGGACAGAACACTAGTATATATATATATATATAATCAACATAGTGACGATAATCATGAAGACATGTGGAGATTGAAGCCAAACCAAATGTGAAGACATAGCAAATGTAACGCCATGAGTGAAACACTTCAAACAGAACATTTGGTGGTGGCGTTACCCACCATATAGGAAGTATTAGACCCAGACACGGCGCACAATTATCGTGGCGCTCCGAAGTCAAATTCCTCATTAATGTATTCACACTTAGAATGCATGTCTTCATTGATTGAAGATATACTTTACTTCGTGTGTTGCACATCTAAGTCATCAATATGCATAAGTGTTAGGATGTGTGCCTGATCACAGGACATTTGAGGATTCCAAGATATTTAGCTCACACCGTAACTTGCAAAATCTCTTCTCATCCAAGGGCTTGGTGAAGATATCTGCCAATTGCTCTTCAGTGTTGACGTGTAAGATATCAATATCTTCCTTCACAACATGATCTCTGAGAAAGTGATGATGAATCTCAATGTGCTTTGTCTTCGAGTGCTGAACTGGGTTGTTGGCAATCTTGATGGTGCTTTCATTGTCGCAGTAGAGTGGCACTTGCTTCAGATGAATGCCATAGTCTTTGAGTGTTTGCTTCATCCACAGAAGCTGAGCGCAGCAAGATCCAGCAGCAATGTATTCAGATTCAGCAGTGGAGAGAGATACACAGTTCTACTTCTTTGAAGACCAACATACAAGTGATCGTCCCAGAAAATAACATGTGCCTGATGTAGACTTGCAATCCACCTTGTCACCAGCATAATCAGCATCTGAGAATCCAACTAGATCAAACTCTGAGCCCTTTGGATACCATAATCCTAGAGTTGGGGTGTAAGCTAAATATCGAAGAATTCGCTTCACAGCTAAGTGATGCGATTCCTTTGGTGCCTCTTGAAATCGAGCACACATGCAAACACTAAGCATAATATCTGTCCTAGATGCACATAGATAAAGTAAAGAACCAATCATGGAGTGGTATACCTTTTGATCGAACTCTTTACCATTGTCGTCGGGACCCAGATGATGTTTGGCTGGCATTGGCGTCGTGAAGCCTTTGCAGTCTTGCATACCGAACTTCTTCAGGCAATCTTTGAGATGCTTCTCTTGATATATAGAGATGTCGTTGCGTTGCTGTCGTATTTGAAGACCAAGGAAGAACTTCAGCTCTCCCATCATCGACATCTGGTATTGCTCTTGCATCATATATCCAAATTCTTCACTGTATTTCTGATTGGTGCAGCCGAAGATAATGTCATCCACATATATTTGGCACACAAACAGTTCACCATCATATGTCTTCATGAAGAGAGTGGGGTCGAGGGAACCAGGTGTGAAGCCTTTGCTCTTCAGGAAGTGTTTGAGTGTGTCATACCAAGCCCGAGGGGCTTGTTTGAGGCCATACAGTGCCTTGTTGAGCTTGTATACCATGTCAGGATGTTTTGGATCTTCAAAGCCAGGCGGTTGTGCAACATACACTTCTTCAATCTTGCCATTGAGAAATGCGCTCTTCACATCCATTTGATATAGAAGTATGTTATGATGATTTGCATAGGCCAGCAGTATGCGTATGGCTTCAAGTCGAGCCACGGGAGCAAATGTTTCATCGAAGTCAATCCCTTCCACTTGACTATATCCTTGAGCAACGAGACGAGCTTTGTTTCTGACAACTTGACCATGCTCATCTTGCTTGTTGCGGTATATCCATTTGGTGCCTATTATATTGTTCTTCCGAGGATCAGGACGCTTAACCAGTTCCCATACATTATTCAGCTCAAACTGTTGAAGCTCTTCTTGCATAGCTTGAATCCATTCAGGTTCCATGAAGGCTTCTTCAACTTTCTTGGATTCTGTTATTGAGACGAATGCGAAGTGTCCACAGAAATTTGCTAGCTGTGTTGCCCTTGAACGAGTAAGCGGACCAGGTGCATTGATGCTATCAATTATTCTCTCAATCTGCACTTCATTGGCAACACGAGGATGTACAGAGCGAAGATTTTGCTCTTGCCGATCATTGTCATTGTTAGAGGGATTGTCTTCAGGTTGAGCATTGTCTTCAGGTTGATCAGGTGCAGAGATGATAAGTTCCTCTTCAGGTTGAGCTTCAGAGGGTATGATTTCTCCAGTTCCCATAAGTTTGATCGATTCACTGGATGGAACTTCATCTAGCACATTTGGCAGTTGCTCTCTTTGTGAACCGTTAGTCTCATCGAACCGCACATCCACTGTTTCAACCACTTTATAATGAAAGAGATTGAAGACTCTGTAGGAGTGCGAATCCTTTCCATATCCAAGAATAAAACCCTCATGTGCTTTTGGTGCAAATTTTGAAGTGTGATGTGGATCCTTGATCCAGCACCTGGCGCCAAATACTCCGAAGTAACTGACATTTGGCTTCTTGCCAGTAATGTGATTGGTACACCCACTATCAATACTCCATTCTGAAGCCGCTGGTGTCGTACCCTACGGTGCAGTTAGGGGGATAGGCTTCACGAAGAGAATTGTGAAGCAAAAACATTTGACGAACCAGTGGGTTATGAAAGCTTAGATCGAGATTTGGACTGATAGGGCGAGTAGCAAGCGATTCAGGAACGAAGTACATAATAAGACCATTTGGGCATTTGATCTTGCGCCCTACAAGATGTTGAAGGTCCCCAGCAATAGCGTCAGACAATTTTTGTTTTCTGCTGGAGACCCTTCCCTACAAAAGAGAGTTAAGCTTTCTTAGCCACCCACATCTTCAAGGGTGGCTTCGAAGCAATGAGTCTAAGTGTAGCATCTGAGAACTTTGGCTTTGCAGCCCTAGCGAAAAGTCTTGCAGGAGGACAATAGTATTCATAAGAATAAGCAGAATAGTTCTTGGTCTTATGAACATGGCGGTTTGATGAACCGCGCTCATATTCATAGGCCTGAGTATGGCTTCCCTGCAAAACATTTGCGTTAGTTTGACTCCGGTGAGTCCTCTGTCTGTATGAAGCCTTTGGACCGTATGAAGCCTGTGGTCTGGGGTTTGTCTTCTTCACCTGTGGTGTCATGATGACATTCACAGGAAGATGCTCCAAACACTTTTTGGGCACCCAGATCTTCTTCATAGACGGTCCATTCCTGCAGTTAGTACCAATATACCTGGCAAACACTTTACCATTCTGATTCTTAAACAGTTTATAGTTTGCATCAAAGGATTCATCAATGACAATGGGGTTAGCACAAGTGAAGACAGATAGAGTGGATGGATCTGCTGAAGGTTCCTTTGCAGCAACCCATGTGGTTTTGGGGTACTGCTCAGGTTTCCACTAAGAGCCATCAACATTCAATTTCCTTACGAACCCAACACCCTCTTTCCTAGGGTTTCGGTTCAGGATCTGCCTTTTGAGGACATCACATAGTGTCTGATGCCCTTTGAGACTTTTGTACATCCCTGTTTCAAGCAATGTCTTCAACCTAGCATTCTCATCAGCAATAGCAGTGGTATCCTCAGCAGAGGGGTTAGTTCCCACATCAACAGTTGAAGATATTGCAATAGTAGCAGCAGTAGAACATTCAGCAACAGAAGTAGCATTATCACGCTCAAGGCATTTAAGACATGGTGGTTCAAATCCTTCCTGAGCTGAACTGATTTGTTCGGCGCGAAGCGACTCATTTTCTTTTTGAAGATCTTCATGAGCCACTCTCAATTTCTCAAGATCTTGCTTCCTTTGAAGATAATCATAGGAAAGCCTTTCATGAGCTGTTGAGAGCGTTTCATGACGACTTTCAAGTTCCTCATACTTAACATGAAGATTTTTTATGTCTTCAATTAAGGACTGAGATCGAGTCATTTCAGCGTCTAACAGATCATCGCTTTTGTCTAACAGTTTTTGAATGCATTCCATGGTTTTCTGTTGTTTAGTTGCAATTTTAGCGAGTGTTTTGTAGCCGGGTTTGGAACCACAATCAGAGTCATCGTCACTAGATGTTTGATAGTGAGTAGTGCGTGTGTTTACCTTGGCTCCGTGTGCCATGAAGCAGTAGGTAGGAGCAGAGTAGTCCTTGTCATTTGCATTGGTGTCGGTGATGGAGTCATTGTCTTCAGTGTTGAAGATGGGCTTGGCAACGTATGCTATAGCCAGACTCGCAACGCCAGAATTGGACTCCTCCTCGGACTCCACCTCCGCCTCCTCAGAAGCGGACTCCTCCTCTAAATCCATTTCCTTGCCAACAAACACACGTGCCTTGCCAGATGAGCTCTTCTTGTGTGATGAAGACTTTGAGGAGGACTTGGAAGAAGACTTTGAGTATTTCTTCTTTTTCTTGTCATCAGAATCATACTCCTTGCTCTTATTTTTCTTCTTGTTCTCAATGTCCCACTGCAGACACTCAGAGATGTAGTGGCCAGGTTTCTTGCACTTGTGGCATGTTTTCTTCTTGTAGTCATGAGCAGAAGCTTCATCATTCCTTGAGCTTGATCGTGAAGACTTTCTGAAGCCTATCTTCTTGGTGAATTTTTGGAACTTCTTCACAAGCATAGCAAGCTCCTTTCCAATGTATTCAGGATCATCAAAACTGCTGTCAGATTCTTCTTCAGATGAGGAGACAACTTTTGCCTTCAAGGCACGAGTTCGCCCATAGTTGGGACCGTAGATATCTCTTTTCTCAGAAAGCTGAAACTCATGTGTGTTGAGCCTCTCAAGTATGTCAGATGGATCGAGTGTCTTGAAATCAGGACGTTCTTGAATCATCAGGGCTAGGGTGTCAAACGAACTGTCAAGTGATCTCAGGAGTGTCTTGACGACTTCATGGTTGGTGATCTCAGTAGCGTCGAGGGCTTGAAGCTCATTTATGATGTCAGTGAGTCGATCAAACGTGAGCTGGACATTCTCATTGTCATTTCTCTTGAAGCGGTTTAAGAGGTTGCGAAGGACACTGATTCTCTGATCTCTCTGGGTTGAGACGCCTTCGTTGACCTTGGAGATCCAGTCCCAGACTAGCTTAGATGTTTCCAAAGCACTCACGCGGCCATACTGTCCTTTGGTCAGATGACCACAAATGATATTCTTGGCAGTAGAGTCCAGTTGAATGAACTTCTTGACGTCAACGGCAGTGACACCTTCTCCAGCCTTGGGAACGCCGTTCTTGACGACATACCATAGGTCGACGTCAATGGCTTCAAGATGCATGCGCATCTTATTCTTCCAGTAGGGATATTCAGTTCCATCGAAGACGGGGCACGCAACGGGGACTTTAATTATCCCTGCAGTCGACATAGCTAAAACTCCAGGTGGTTAAACCGAATCACACAGAACAAGGGAGTACCTTGCTCTGATACCAATTGAAAGTGCGTTATATCGACTAGAGGGGGGTGAATAGGCGATTTTTATGACAGTCTTCAAAACATGGAAGTTTCGAAGACAAATGATAGAAATAAACCTATTACCATGCAGCGGATGGTAGACTACACTAGGCAAACCATAGTCAAGTATTCAATGAAGTGAAAGCACAATGACTAATAGCAGCTAGGTAGTAAGGATCAGGTAGGAAGATATTATGAAGCCAATCAGAACAAGCAGTCACTCAGTGAAGACAAAAGATAGTGCAATCATACAATGACTTCACAAGGACCAACAGTAAGTAAAGGGAAGGGAAGGATGAAACCAGTGACTCGTTGAAGACAATGATTTGTTGGACCAGTTCCAGTTGCTGTGACAACTGTACGTCTGGTTAGGGCGGCTAGGTATTTAAACTGAGGACACACAGTCCCGGACACCCAGTCCTGAACACGCAGCTCATGACACCCAGTCCTCACCGTATTCCCCTTGAGCTAAGGTCACACAGACCTCGCCCAATCACTCTGGTAAGTCTTCAAGGTAGACTCCCAAACCTTCATAGACTTTGTTCACCGGCGATCCACAATGACTCTTGGATGCTCAGAACGCGACGCCTAACCGGCTGGAGGATTCACAGTCCTCAAGTGTAATAAGTCTTCAGATCACACAGACAGGAAGACTTAAGTGATGCCTAGAAATCTTTGGCTCTGGGTGGTTAGGGCTTTATCCTCGCAAGGAATTCTCTCTCAAAGGCTTCAAGGTGGGTTGCTCTCAAACGACAAAAGCCGTACTCTAACTCTGAGCTGCCAACCGTTTATGGTTGTAGGGGGTGGGCTATTTATAGCCACTAGGCAACCCGACCTGATTTGTCCGAAATGACCATGGGCCACTAAGGAACTGACACGTGTTCCAACGGTCAGATTTCAAACACACACGACAACTTTACTTGGGCTACAAGCAAAGCTGACTTGTCCGACTCTGGACAAGATTTGCTCTCATAGTCTTCACTCGAAGACATAGGTTTTGGTTAAGCATCACTTCAGTCATTCTGACTGTTTCTCTTGGACCCCACTTAACAGTACGGTGGTTCCTATGACTCAATAAAGAAGAAGAAGAACTACGAAAGATCTGAGTCTTCGAGCTCCATAGGCTTCATGCGATGTCTTCTCTTGTCATAGTCTTCAATGTGAATATCTTCACATACCACCTTTGACATCAATGTCTTCATACATTTTTAGGGGTCATCTCTGGTAGGAAAACCGAATCAATGAGGGACTTCTACCTGTGTTATCCTGCAATTCTCACAAACACATTAGTCCCTCAACTAGGTTTGTCGTCAATACTCCAAAACCAACTAGGGGTGGCACTAGATGCACTTACAAACTCCTTCAAAATCTTATCAAGGTATGTACTCATCGAAAGTCTTAACAAGCGTCTTGATCTATCTTTATAGATCTTGATGCCCAATATGTAAGTAGCTTTACAGGTAATTCTTTCTTTGAAAAACTCCTTTCAAATTCTCCTTTATGCTTTCCAAAAAATTCTACATCATTTCCAATCGACAATATGCCATTCACATATACTTATCAAAAAGGTTGTAGTGCTCCCACTCACTTCCTTGTAAATACAGGCTTCACCGCATGTCTGTATAAAACTATATGCTTTGATCAACTCATCAAAGTGTATATTCCAACTGTGAGATTTTTGCACCAGTCCATAGATGGATTGCTAGAGCTTGCACACTTTGTTAACACCTTTAGGATTGACAAAACCTTCTGGTTGCATCATATACAACTATTTTTTTGATAAATTCATTAAGGAATGTAGTTTTGATATCCATTTGCCAGATTTCATAAAATGCGGCAAGTGCTAACATGATTCACACAGAATTTTAAGCATCGATACGAGTGAGAAAATCTCATCGTAGTCAACACCTTGAACTTGTCAAAAACCTTTTGCGACAATTCGAGCTTTGTAGATAGTAACACTACTATCAGTGCCCGTCTTCCTCTTGAAGATCCATTTATTCTGAATGGCTCACCCATCATCGGGCAAGTCAATCAAAGTCCATACTTTGTTCTCATAGACGGATCCCATCTCAGATTTCATGGCCTTAAGCCATTTCACGGAATCTGGGCTCATCATGCTTCCTCATAGTTCGTAGGTTCGTCATGGTCAAGTAACATGACTTCCAGAACAGGATTACCGTACCATTCTGGTGCGGAACTTACTCTGATTGACCTACGAGGTTTGGTAGTAATTTGATCTGAAGTTTCATGATCATCATCATTAACTTGCCCACTAATTGGTGTAGGCATCACTGGAACTGATTTCTGTGATGAACTACTTTCCAATTTGGGAGAAGGTACAGTTACCTCATCAAGTTCTACTTTCCTCCCACTCACATCTTTCGAGAGAAACTCCTTCTCTAGAAAGGATCCACTCTTAGCAATGAAGATCTTGCCTTCAGATCTGTGATAGAAGGTGTACCCAACAGTTTCTTTTGGGTATCCTATGAAGACACACTTCTCTGATTTGGATTTAAGCTTATCAGGCTGAAACTTTTTCACATAAGCATCGCAACCCCAAACTTTAAGAAACGACAGCTTAGGTTTCTTGCTAAACCATGGTTCATACGGTGTCCTCTCAATGGATTTTTAGATGGTGCCCTATTTAACATGAATGCAGCTGTCTCTAATGCATAACCCCAAAACGATAGTGGTAAATCGGTAAGAGACATCATAGATCGCACCATATCTAATAAAGTACGGTTATGATGTTCGAACACACCATTATGCTGTCGTGTTCCAGGTGGCGTGAGTTGTGAAACTATTCGACATTGTTTCAACTGAAGGCCAAACTCGTAACTCAAATATTTCATCTCCGCGATCAGATCGTAGAAACTTTATTTTCTTGTTACGATGATTCTCCACTTCACTCTGAAATTCTATGAACTTTTCAAACGTTTCAGACTTGTGTTTCATTAAGTAGATATACTCATATCTGCTCAAATCATCTGTGAAGGTTAGAAAATAACGATACCCGCCGCGAGCCTCAACACTCATCGGGCCGCATACATCGGTATGTATTATTTCCAACAAGTCAGTGGCTCGCTCCATTTGTTCTGGAGAACGGAGTCTTAGTCATCTTGCCCATGAGGCATGGTTCGCAAGCATCAAATGATTCATAATCAAGTGATTCCAAAAGTCTATCCGCATGGAGTTTCTTCATGTGCATTACACCAATATGACCTAAACGACAGTGCCACAAGTATGTTGCACTATCATTATCAACTTTGCATCTTTTGGCATCAATATTATGAATATGTGTATTACCATGATCGAGATTCAATAAACCATTCACCTTGGGTGTATGACCACAGAAGGTTTTATTCATGTAAACAAAATAACAATTATTCTTTGACTTAAATGAATAACCATATTGCAATAAACACGATCCAATCATATTATGCTCAACGCAAATACCAAACAACATTTATTTTAGGTTCAACACTAATCCCGAAGGTAAAGGGAGTGTGCAATGGTGATCTTATCAACCTTGGAATTACTTCCAACACACATCGTCACCTCGCCCTCAACTAGTCTCTGTTCATTTTGTAACTCCTGTTTCAAGTTACTAATCATAGCAATTGAACCGGTATCAAATAACCAGGGGCTACTATGAACACTAGTAAAGTACACATCAATAACATGTATATCATCTATACTTTTGTTCACTTTGCCATCCTTCTTATCTGCCAAGTATTTAGGGGAGTTCCGCTTCAAGTGACAATTTCCTTTGCAGTAGAAGCACTCAGTTTCAGGCTTGGGTCTAGCTTTGGGCTTCTTCATGGGAGTGGCAACTTGCTTGCCATTCTTCTTGAAGTTCCCTTTCTTTCCCTTGCCCTTTTACTTGAAACTATTGGTCTTGTCAACCATCAACACTTGATGCTTTTCTTGATTTCTACCTTCGCCGATTTCAGCATCGCGAAGAACTCGGGAATCGTTTTACGTCATCCCTTGCATATTATAGTTCATCACTAAGTTCCAGTAACTTGGTGATAGTGACTAGAGAACTATGTCAATCACTATGTTATCTGGAAGATTAACTCCCACTTGATTCAAGCAATTGTAGTACCCAGACAATCTGAGCACATGCTCACTGGTTGAGCTATTCTCCTCCATCTTGTAGGCAAAGTACTTTGTCAGAGGTCTTATACCTCTTGACACGGGCATGAGTCTGAAATACCAATTTTAGTTCTTGGAACATCTCATATGCTCCATGGCATTCAAAATGTTTTTGACATCCCGGTTCTAAGCCGTAAAGCATGGTGCACTAAACTATCAAGTAGTCGTCATACCGAGCTTTACCAAACGTTCATAACGTCTGTATATACTCCTGGAATAGGTCCGTCGCCTAGCGGTGCATCAAGGACATAATTCTTCTGTGCAGCAATGAGGATAATCCTCAGATCACAGAGCTAGTCCGCATCATTGCTACTAACATCTTTCAACATAGTTTTCTCTAGGAACATATCATAAATAAAATGGGGGAAGCTATACGCGAGCAATTGATCTACAACATAGATATGCAAATACTATCAGGTACTAAGTTCATGATAAATTAAAGTTCAATTAATCATATTACTTAAGAACTCCCACTTAGATAGACATCCCTCTAATCATCTAAGTGATCACGTGATCCATATCAACTAAACCATGTCCGATCATCACGTAAGATGGAGTAGTTTTCAATGGTTAACATCACTATGTTGATCATATCTACTATATGATTAACGCTCGACCTGTCGGTCTCAGTGTTCCGAGGCCATATCTGCATATGCTAGGCTCGTCAAGTTTAACCCGAGTATTCTGCGTGTGCAAAATTGGCTTGCACCCGTTATATGTGAACGTAGAGCTTATCACAACTGATCATCACGTGGTGTCTCGGCACGATGAACTGTCGCAACGGTGCATACTCAGGGAGAACACTTGTACCTTAAAATTTAGTGAGAGATCATCTTATATTGCTACGCCGTACTAAGCAAAATAAGATGCATAAAAGATAAACATCACATGCAATAAAAATAAGTGACATGATATGGCCATCATCATCTTGTGCCTTTGATGTCCATCTCCAAAGTACCGTCATGATATCCATCGTCACTAGCATGACACCATGATCTCCATCATCTTGATCTCTATCAACATGTCGTCACATGGTCGTCTCACCAACTATTGCTTTTGCAACTATTGCTATCGCATAGCAATAAAGTAAAGCAATTGTATGACACTTGCATCTTATGCAATAAAGAGACAACCATAAGGCTCCTGCCAGTTGCCGATAACTTTAACAAAACATGATCATCTCATACAACAATTTATATCTCATCACGTCTTGACCATACCACATCACAACATGCCCTGCAAAAACAAGTTAGACGTCCTCTACTTTGTTGTTGCAAGTTTTACGTGGCTGCTACGGGCTTCTAGCAAGAACCGTTCTTACCTATGCATCAAAACCACAACGTAGTATAGTGATTGCTTTTTGATCTTTAGAAAGAACCCTGTTCATTGAAACCGATTCAACTAAAGTTGGAGAAACAGACACCCACTAGCCACCTGTGTGCGAAGCACGTCGGTAGAACCAGTCTCGCGTAAGCGTACTCGTAATGTCAGTCTGAGCCGCTTCATCCAACAATACCGCTGAATCAAGAATCAACTAGTGACGACAAGCAATATGTATATACCCACGCCCACACACTACAAAAAAGACACATCCATGACATTTTGGGCCGAACGAAATTTTTACCTGTCATACTTATGACACTTCTATGACGGTAATTGTGACAAAACCCGGTATCATCATAGATGTGGTGGGGTCCTATTTCTATGACAAAAAACCATGACAGAAAATGGGCTTTTCATCCTGGGCGGGCCAGAGACGCATCCGCATGACATTCTTTGGGCTGTCCATGACGAAAAAAACCTTGGTAGAAGCGAGGGTGAGGAAAATATCGGGGGAGTTCCCGGTTACGGTGGGTGGTCGAGGCCTTTCTCTCATACGTACGCGTGTGTGTGAGGCATTGCGCTCTAACTGAACCCGAGCGAGGCGTCGGGCTCTAACTAAACCCGAGCGATTGCACTGCAGGCTACTCTTTACTGAAGCCGAGCGATCGATCGATGGCTGTTAACTGAACCTAATCGAGCGATTCCTTCGCTACTGCTGCTAACTGAAGCCGATCGATGCTGCCTCTGGATGAACAGTGAGCGTTGTTGGGGGGTTTGGATGAACAGGAACCCGTGGTAGTAGAGGGTGTTGCCGCTGGATGAACAATACCCCGATCGATCGAGCCGGTGGATGAATAGGACCCCGTGGAGGGCTGGTTGAACAGTATCCAGTGGATGGCTGGTTGAACAGTAGCCGGTGGAGGGCTGGATGAATAGTAGCCCATGGAGGGGTGGTTGAACAGGACCCCCGTGGAGAGGGCTGGTTGAACAGTAGCCGGTGGAGGAGCGTGCGGTGGAGGCTGGATGAACAGGAGCCTGTGGATGAACAGTCGCAGGTGGAGGCTGGAGGAGGTCGAGGTGGATGAACAGTAGCCCGTGGAGCTAGAGGAGGTCGACGGTGGAGATGAACAGTATCCCGTGGAGTCCCGTTTTGCGGTACGCCACACCCCTCCCGATGAACAGGACCCCGGTTTTGACCGTAGCGCTCCAACACAAGTACGTTTCCTCCGTTTTGTGGTACGCCACACCCCTCCCGGTCAACAGGACCCCCTTTCGACCGTAGGAGGTCCAAGAGAAGTCCGTTTCCTCCGTTTTGTGGTACGCCAGACCCCTCCCGATGAAGAGGATCCCGTTTTGACCGTGGTCGGTCGAACACAAGGCCGTTTCCTCCGTTCTGCGGTACGCCAGGCCTCGTTTCCATCGGTTGTTCCGTCCAAGCTGGTTGGCTCCCGATGAACACAACGACGCATTCCATTCCGACCCAGCCGGTTGGCTCCCCATGAATACGACGACAACGCAGTTTCTCCGTTCCGACCCAACCATGTACACGAGCCCTGGCCGTACGTATGCGCGAGTAGGCATTGAGACCCCGCCCGTATGTACGTACGTGGCCATATTTACTTTCATGCACCCTCGCTGCTATACGTATGTGTACATGCTACGTGCGCGCCTCTACTACAACACGTGTGCGCCTCTACTACGACACATGCCCTTCCTTGCATGGCCACGGTTCATCGTTGCAGCCTGCAGACAGACCGATCGTATGTACGTACACGTTCGCGACCAGAATAACAATGCTACGTATGTTTCGTCCGGGTGGGTCCCGACTGTCAGGCACTTCATTGTGTGTGAAGATGTAGCTGGTGGGTCCCAACAGTCAGGGGGGGAACTTTTTTTTTGTGAAGTATGGCGGCCTGTCCGGTGGGTCCCTGCTGTCAGGTGGAGGAATCATTATTTTGCGCATAATAAGGAGGCACTTCCTTGCTGCGGCCGTGGACCCAACTGTCAGCCTCTCCATGCACAGTACTCTTCCGATGGAGGTCGTTCGTTAACCACATTGACCACGCTGCGCCGAGAGCACCAAGGCGGTGGACGATGGCGAGGCCTAGGAAGGGGACGACGCGGAGCCGGGGAAGATGCGGTAGTGGATGCCCACGCAGAGAGGAGTACGAGGGTTCACTGGTTCGGCTGCGGTGTGAGGCTGACATCGCCGCAGGGCCTAGCCAGCGGTGGGAGTAGTAGGGGGTGGTGAGGCCTCCACGTTAGCATAGCCGGCCACGGGAGGCAGGAGCAGGCGGCACAACCGGCACTGCTTTGGGCGGCTGGAGCAAGAAGACCAGAGGTTGAAGAAGCACTACAGCCGTTGGATGGACATTGTATGGTCACTAGAGCTAGAATCGTTCATATTGACTAAGTTGACAAAGCCCTCCGTCCCCGTCAACTTAGTAGGCACACATGTCAGCCTCCCACTATACTGGGTCCCAGCTAGCAGGGGGAGTATTCATTTTTTTGTGCGTAATAAGGAGGCACTTCCTTGCGTGCGAAGATATAGCTGGTGGGTCCGACCTGTCAGCGGGGGGAACATTTTTTCCACGAAATACAGAGGCCCTTCCGGTGGGTCCCAGATGTGTAACACCCTCGATGCAACTATATCTCCCACGTGTCGAGGCACGACTTAGAGGCATAATCGCATTGAAGGCATATGTCGCAAGTTAGGCAATCTTCACAACATCCCATGTAATATATATGTAATAAAAGGGGAGATAACATAGTTGGCTTACACTCACCACGTCAATAAAGTACATAAATAACATTACATCAACCAAACACTCATGGCCCGACTACGGCGCCAAAATAAAAGATAACCCAACATGCGACACGGTCCCGATCACCCCCAACTGGGCACCACTACTGATCATCAGGAAAGGAAACATAGTATCATTGAGAGTCTTCGTCGAACTCCCACTTGAGCTCAAACGCGTCACCTGGAGCGGAATCATCGGGCCCTGCATCTGGTGTAATAGTAATCTGTGAGCCACAGGGACTCAGCAATCTCGCACCCTCGCGATCAAGACTATTTAAGCTTATAGGTAAGGCAGGGTAAATATAGGTGGAGCTGCAGCAAGCGACTAGCAAAATATGGTGGCTAACTTATTCGCAAAAGAGAGCGAGAAGAGGAGGCAAAGCGCGAGCGATAAACTAGAGAGCAACCTGCGCAAACATTACTCCAACACCGTGTCCACTTCCCGGACTCCGCCGAGAAGAGGCCATCACGGTAACACACTTAGTTGATTCATTTTAATTAAGTTAAGGTTCAAGTTATCTACAACCGACATTAACAAATTCCCATCTGCCCATAACCGCGGGCACGGCTTTCGAAAGTTCAAATCCCTGCAGGGGAGTCCCAACTTAGCCCATGACAAGCTCTCACAGTCAACGAAGGAATAGACCTCGTCCCAAGACGTTCCGATCAGACTCGGTATCTCGGTTCTTCAAGACACTTCGACAGGTTAAAACAAGACCAGCAACACCGCCCGAATGTGCCGACAAATCCCGATAGGAGCTGCACATATCTCGTTCTCAGGGCACACTCAGATGAGCCAGATATGACGGAAACTAGGGCGGCAAGAGTGGAACAAAACACTAGGCGAGAGGCCGAGCCTTCCACCCTTTACCAAGTATATAGATGCATTAAGATAACAAGATAATATAATGATATCCCAACAAGTAAATAAAAGTTCCAACAAGGAACGGCCTCCAATCTTCACCTGCAACTAGCAACGCTATAAGAGGGGGCTGAGCAAAGCGGTAACATAGCCAATCAACGGTTTGCTAGGACATGGTGGGTTAGAGGTTTGACATGGCAATTTGGGAGGCTTGAAATCAAGTGGTAGGCATCATAGCATTGACATAGCAAAAGAGCGAGCAAACTAGCATAGCAAAGATAGTAGTGATTTCGAGGGTATGATCATCTTGCCTGCACAGTTATCAGAGTTGACTGGATCCTCGAAAGCAAACTCAACGGGCTCCTCGTTAGCGAAATCGTCTCCCGGCTCTACCCAAACAAGACAAACAAGCAACAAGGACACAATCAACCACGTGCAAGGATCAAACAATATGATGCAAGGATGGTATGCTATGCGGGACGCGATGTGGGATGCATATGCAAGATTTGACAAGGGATGCATGAATCTGGCCTCAACTTGGGAATCCAAGTGTGCCACTGGAAATATGAGATGAAATTGCTTGAAAACGATATAAAGAACGTTGGAATCGGAGCTACGGTTTGGAAATGGCAAGCGTTTCAAATATGACACCGGTCTGCGATTTACAGCAAGTAGCCATCTAAATGCAACGAGATGAACATGCTACAGCACACAAACATGACAAAAAAATACATGGAAGTGATGCATTCAAGATGCTTAACAAAAGTCTAGCAC
Organism: Triticum urartu; assembly: GCF_003073215.2. Classification (NCBI taxonomy): domain Eukaryota; kingdom Viridiplantae; phylum Streptophyta; class Magnoliopsida; order Poales; family Poaceae; genus Triticum; species Triticum urartu. The sequence goes on from NC_053022.1 coordinate 294,896,979, forward strand.
TGAGCTACGACCAATTCATCCATTAACAGGTTCAAACAAGCACGGCAAAAATGCATATGGTAAACATATTTCAGACTTGGTGAAATTAACACTTGTCTGGAATTTCAGATCAGGTAGCTCTCTTTGGAGCAACAAAATTACATGCTACAGGACCTGAACATGGCAAAGTAAAGCATGGCATGGAGCTACTCAAAGAGCTTAACAAAAGTCCCTTAGTGACCTTGAGCCAAAAGGGATCAGAAATACAATTGCAAGCATGTGAACATAGCAAAAGCAAAATCAGTTTTCAGACTTAGTGAAAACTGGCACATGCTGAAACATATCTCAAGTAGGCATGTTTACGAGCTCGATGCACTCCCCACGATGCAAGTCATGATAAGCTAAGCATACATCCATCAAGAATACACAAAATTCAAGCTAGACATGGCAAGAACAATAGCATATCATGCACGGATCAACTACAACATCATCGGCAAAATTGCAAATAAGTTGACAATCTGCCCAGATTCACGAAGTAGCAAAAGTGGAGCTCGATTGACTCAAGCTAGGGTGCTCCATAATTGCAAACAAAGACATGGATGGATAGAGCACTACAAGATTAACAAAACATCCTTACTGATCATCCTCAAAAGAGGCACGGATCACTAGGAAACAACATGAACATATGGCCATATGAGATAAACAGCTCAAGGACTTAGTGGAATTGCTAAGTCCCTGAAATCAGAATTACCAGGTGCCTCACTTGGCAAGCTTGTGCTAGTCACCACACACATCACAAAAATACATGGGTTGCACCTCTGGAAAGATGACAAAACCCTTAACAAAACATATGTAGAACTCAAGGGCATATCATGCACACAATAATCATGGCAAAAATGACAAAAAGCTAAATGGAGCAGCATATCTGACAATTATCTCAAGTGGCACTCTTCTAACAGCATTTCGTGCATCAAGATGAACTCAAATGAAAATGCTGCAATGGAATGAAATGATGTACTCTCTGGGATGAACAATTTGATATGCTATATGCCCAAAACGGAGCTACGGTTGCAGAGATATAGCGTGATGAAGAAGGGCACATGGATTAGGGACTTAGGGGAAAAAACGGGGTCAACCTTAAAATTTCAGATCTGGATCGGGGCACGCGGAACGAGGTCTGCCGGAGCACTGTTCGCCGGTGCCGGAGTTCGTCGGAGCCGGCGTGACGGCGGAGAGGCGGCGGGGTCGAGGCCGGTCGCCGGAGCGGGTTCCGGCCGGCGGGGGCGGCGGCTTGGCGAGGCGGGGAGGGAGCCGGGCGGCGAGCTGGTGTGGCGGCGGTGATGCACGGCGCCAGCGACGGGCGGCGATGGCGCCACGGTGGCGCGGCGACGCCAGACTGCGGGGCGAGGGGCGGTGCAGCGAGGCGCCCGGGAGGAGGAGGCGAGGCCCGGGCGCGGGACGGAGGGGGCCGGCCTTGGGCCCGGCGGGCCTCGGCGGCGGCGCGGGTAGGAGCCGCCACGTGGCGTGCCCTGGTTCGCCGCGGGTGGCGGCGGCGGCTTGTCCGGCCGGCACGGACGTGTCCGGCGCGGCGCGGTAGATTTTTTTTAGGGTTAGGGGTGGAGAGGACTCGGAATTTTTGGAGGAGGGGCTAGTTTTATAGGTAGAGGGAGCTAGGAGAGTCCAACTGAGGTGCGGTTTTCGGCCACGCGATCGTGATCGAACGATCTATATGATGGAGAAGGCTTAGGTGGGTTTTGGGCCAAATTGGAGGGGTGTTGGGCTGCAACACACACGAGGCCTTTTCGGTCCCTCGGTTAACCGTTGGAGTATGAAACGAAGTCCAAATGATACGAAACTTGACAGGCGGTCTACCGGTAGTAAACCAAGGCTGCTTGGCAAGTCTCGGTCCAATCCGGAAATGTTTAAACCCCACACACAAAAGAAAGCTAGAAATGACCACCGGAGGAGAACGAAGCGCCGGAATGCAAAACGGACAACGGGGAAAATGCTCGAATGCATGAGATGAACACGTATGCAAATGCAATGCACATGATGACATGATATGAGATGCATGACAAAGATAACAATGCACGGAGACAAAGACCCGAACCCGAGAAAATAAAATAACTTAACGCCGAAACGGCAAGAGTTGGAGTACAAATTGGGAAAGTTACATCCGGGGTGTTACAACACTCCACCACTACGAAAGGATCTCGTCCCGAGATCTAGGACTGAAAGAACGTCGGGTACTCAGAACGGAGGTGATCCTCGCATTCCCAGGTAGTTTCACGGTCGGAATGGTGTGACCACTTGACTTTGAGAAATTTGATTGACTTGTTGCGAGTCCTGCGTTCAGTCTCTTCAAGAATAGCAACTGGGTGCTCACGATAAGAGAGATCTTCTTGGAGCTCAATGTCCTCGAAGTTGACGGTGCGGTCAGGAGTCTTGAAGCACTTTCGGAGCTAAGAGACATGGAACACATCGTGAACATTTGCAAAGTTTGAAGGAAGCTCGAGTTGATAGGCAAGGTCGCCTCTCTTGCTCACAATCTTGAAAGGTCCCACGTATCTAGGGGCAAGCTTCCCTTTGATACCGAAGCAACGAGTACCTTTCATAGGAGAGACGCGGAGGTAAACATGATCTCCGATCTCGAAAGCCAAATCACGGTGCTTACTATCATAGTAGCTCTTCTGGTGGGATTGGGCTGCTTTGAGGTTATCACGAATGACTTTGCACATTTCCTCTGCCTCTGTGATTAAGTCATTACCCAAAAGCTGACATTCACCGGTTTCAGACCAGTTGAGAGGGGTACGACACTTCCTGCCATACATAATTTCAAATGGGGCCTTGCCCGAACTTGCTTGAAAACTGTTGTTGTAGGAGAATTTAGCATAAGGAAGACAATCCTCCCACTTCATGCCGAAGGAGATCACACAAGTCCTGAGCATATCTTCAAGAATCTGGTTTACACGCTCGACTTGACCGCTAGTTTGAGGATGGAAAGCTGTGCTGAAGCGGATGTTGGTGCCCATGGCCTTCTGAAAAGAATCCCAAAACTTGGATGTAAAGATGCTGCCACGGTCTGAAGAGATCACTTGTGGAATACCATGCAGAGAGACAATTCGAGAGGTATAGAGTTCCGCCAATTGAGCTGCAGTGATTGACTCTTTGATAGGCAGAAAGTGAGCCACTTTAGTGAGTTTGTCGATGACAACGAATATAGCATCATTGCCACACTTGGACTTTGGAAACCCAGTCACGAAGTCCATCTCAATGTGGTCAAACTTCCATTCTAGAATGGCAAGAGGTTGGAGGAGACCAGCTGGCCTTTGGTGTTCTGCCTTCACTCTTCTGCAGACATCACACTCATTCACGAATTGCGCAATCTCACGCTTCATTCGAGTCCACCAATAAGCTTGCTTGAGGTCCTGATACATCTTCGTGCTCCCAGGGTGGATGGAGAGGAGAGAATTGTGAGCCTCGTTCATGATCACTTTACGAAGGTCACCTTTGGGCACAACAATACGATCCTCGAAGAAGAGAGTATCCTTGTCATCAAGGCGGTAGCACTTGTACTTGGGTTGACTCTTGGCAATCCCAATCTTCACCTTTTTCACCATAGCATCAAGAAGCTGAGCTTGGCGAATCTGGTCTTCCAAGGTAGGAGAGACTAGAAGGTTGGCGAGGAAACCTTGAGGAACAACTTGCAGATTAAGTTTGCGGAAAGCTTCACAAAGCTCGGGTTGATAAGGCTTGAGAATCAGACTGTTGCAGTAAGCCTTTCTGCTCAAAGCGTCAGCAATCACATTGGCCTTGCCTGGAGTATACTCGATACTCGGATTATACTCTTGAATCATTTCGACCCATCGAGTTTGCCTGAGGTTGAGATTAGGCTGAGTGAAGATGTACTTGAGACTCTTGTGGTCAGTGAAAATGTCCACTTTTCTTCCCAATAAGAGATGTCTCCAAGTCAAAAGAGCATGCACAACTGCCGCCAACTCGAGATCATGAGTGGGGTAGTTATTCTCATTGGGCTTCAACTGGCGAGAGGTATAAGCCACAACTTTCTTCTCTTGCATCAACACTGCGCCAAGACCTTGGAGAGAGGCATCACAAAAGACCTCGTACGGTTTGGATTCATCAGGCGGAGTCAGAACTGGAGCAGTGATCAATTTCTCTTTCAAAGTGTTGAAAGCAATGTCACACTCCGGAGACCAAACGTACTTGACGTGCTTCTGGAGAAGATTTGAGAGAGGCTTCGCGATCTTAGAAAAGTTTTCAAAGAATCTTCGGCAATAGCTTGTGAGACCGAGGAAGCTACGAAGTTGCTTCACGTTCTGAGGAGGTTCCCAATTCACAATTGCAGACACCTTATCAGGATTCATGGCAATGCCCTTGGCAGAGATGATATGACCAAGATAAAGAACCTCATCGAGCCAAAATTCGCACTTGGAGAACTTGGCGTAGAACTGATGTTCCCTAAGCTTATCGAGCACCAAACGCAAATGCTTGGCATGATCTTCCTTGTTCTTCGAGAAAACCAGAATGTTGTCGAGATAGACCAAAACGAAGTCATTGGTGTAGGCGTTGAATATGAAGTTCATCATGCGAGAGAACGTCGGAGGAGCGCTGACGAGGCCAAAAGACATGACAGTGTATTCATATGAACCATAGCTTGTCCTGAAAGCCATCTTGGGAATATCTTGCTCACGGATTCGAATCTGATGATAACCCATACGGAGATCAAGCTTGGAGAATACTTGGGCACCTTTGAGTTGTTCGAACAGCTCGTTGATATTGGGAAGTGGATATTTGTTCTTGATGGTCTTCTTGTTCAATGGACGGTAATCCACACAAAGTCAGTCCGTTCCATCCTTCTTCTTCACAAAAGAACACCACAACTCCACGGAGAAGAACTAGGCCGGATGAGACCCATTCTCTCTTGAATATCGAGTTGCTTCTTCAGCTCCTTCAACTCTTCAGGTCCGAGCTTGTAAGGACGTTTGCACACAGGTTCCGTGCCAGGCTCAAGATCAATAACGAATTCAACTGGCCGGTGCGGAGCCATTCCTGGAAGCTCTTCTGGAAAGACGTCTTGATATTCGCAAACGACTGGAATTTGCGAGATGGCATCGAGTTCACCCTTCTCATTGAGAGAAAACAGACGGATGGTATTATCACGAGCGGCAAAGAAAGTTACATCCTCAGACGAATGAGTCAATTGAATCTGCCTGGCAGCACAATCAAGATGCGCCTTGTGCTTAGAAAGCCAATCCATTCCGAGAATAAGATCAATATCCGAGTTACCAAGAACCATCGGAGAAGAGAGAAACTTGTAGTCGCCCAACGTGATAGTAACATTTGGGGCAATAGCGCTAGCATTCATGAATTTACCCGGAGAAACAACAGATAACTGTCTAGGCAAATCTTGTAAAGGCAACTCATGCTTAGAAACAAATGGCCTCGAGATGAAACAATGCGATGCACCCGTGTCAAAAAGAACTTTTGCAGGAATATCGTTAACAGGAAGGTTACCCATGATCACATCTGGTGAGTCCTCTGCCTGAGCTGCATTCAGCAAGTTGACCTTGGCGGACTTGGTGTTATGCTTGACCACAGCTGTACTTGCCGATCTCACAGGAGGAGGAGGAGGAAGACGCCTCTGGTTGAAATACTTGTTGGCATAGTGACCCTTCTGTTAGCACTTGTTGCACGTGACCTCTGAAAGCGGACGGTGATACAGAGCACTCGATCTTGGAGGTTGAGACGAAGTCTTGTTCTGAAAGCCAGGGTTGGGTGGGTGGGAAGATCCACTGCGGCCTTTGCTCTTCTGCTGATACGGCTGACGGAACGGAGGAGGATGAAGCTAATACTTATGCTGCTTGGCCACTTGAGTAGAGGAAGAAGGAGTAACATCTCTGACTCGCTTCTTGTAAGCATCACACCTCAGTTGAGCAGCCTCTTGCTTCAATGCCATGTTGTAGAACTCATCGTATCTCAAGGGCTCGAAGAGGACAAGAGCTAGCTGAATTTCTTCTCTGAGACCACCCCTGAACTAGTATATCATGCTCTTCTCATCAGGTACGTCCTGCTTGGCAAAGCGGGCAAGCTTCTGAAACAACTTGTTGTAGTCATAGACAGACAAAGAGCCTTGCTTAAGGTTGCGGAGTTCCTCACGCTTGCTTTCAACCACACTCTGAGGAATATGATGAGCTCGAAAATCTTGACGGAATTCATCCCAAGTCATAACACGTCCACCTCTGGAATCCTTGTACTGCTGGAACCATTCTGCAGCTTGATCTTTGAGTTGGAAGGAAGCGAACTTGACAAAGTCCTCAGGCCTGACCTTACTGCACTCGAAATGCTTGCACAGATCCACAAGCCAATCGTCAGCATCGGTTGCCTCAACACAATTGCTGAAAGTCTTTGGACCATTAGCAAGGAACTGGTTGAGTGTAGCAAAGTGATTCTGATTATTGCCTTGGTTCTCTTGGTTGCCTTGATTGCGCTCTTGAAGAATTTGCATGATCAACTGTGTGTTTGCATTGGTTGCGGCCATCACAGCTTGCCATGCCTCTGGAGGAGGTGGAGGTGGTGGCGGATCAGGATTCGGAGTCGTGCGCATTGGAGGATCCATCCTGAAGAGGTTGACATCCATTAGCACATTGATAGACAAATATTGAAGCTGAATCCAACGGAATGAAAATTGCAACATATAGTCTTCACATCCGAACAAAATGAACGAATGCATTCCTCTTGAAATGGTCACATCTCCATAAATTGAGAAGCCACTTAGAATTAAGGTAGAGAAATAAATCAACAAGGTACGGATCAAGAACGAATACTCGGTAAGAAATCCCAATCTCAAACCAAATATCCATGGAAGAAGAACTAGAGCTACTAGAATTCCCACCTATGAAACTCCCGAACCTTTCCGGTTATGCAATCAGGTGTTGGGGATACAGGGGAAGCATAATATCTCACCCAAATCTAGCAAATCCTACATCCAGCTGTATCCATCCTTCAACACATAACCAAGAAAAACTTCGGAAACCATCTACCTCAACCTTCGAAAAGCATCCGTTATACAAGTTATGGCGATACCCCCGAACTCCTGCCCCAGTACTGGGTGGCGTCGAGGTTATCTCACCAACGAACTGCATAAAAGAGATTTTCGATGTCGGCGTACTAACCTCAGGTATTCCAGAACTGCAACGATAAAATTATGACGACAGCACCTCAGAGCTCAACTCCCCGGGACACTTCCACAAAACCCCTGACAGGAGGCACAAAGACAATGTTCTCATCATAACAACATCGGAACGATTCCAAGATACCCGCGTGATCCTAAAATTTTTTTTAGTGAAATTTGAGAAGAGAAGAGTCAAAACTCTACATCAGGATGCCTTACCAGAGCGATTCCAAGATACCCGCGTGATCCTAATTTTTTTTGTGAAGTACGGCCGCCTGTCCGGTGGGTCCCTGCTGTCAGGTGGAGGAATCATTATTTTGCGCATAATAAGGAGGCACTTCCTTGCTGTGGCCGTGGACCCAACTGTCAGCCTCTCCACGCACAGTACTCTTCCGATGGAGCTCGTTCGTTAACCACATTGACCACGCTGCACCGAGAGCACCAAGGCGGTGGACGATGGCGAGGCCTAGGAAGGGGACGACGCGGAGCCGGGGAAGATGCGGTAGTGGATGCCCACGCAGAGAGGAGTACGAGGGTTCACTGGTTCGGCTGCGGTGTGAGGCTGACATCGCCGCAGGGCCTAGCCAGCGGTGGGAGTAGTAGGGGGTGGTGAGGCCTCCATGTTAGCATAGCCGGCCACGGGAGGCAGGAGCAGGTGGCACAACCGGCACTGCTTTGGGCGGCTGGAGCAAGAAGACCAGAGGTTGAAGAAGCACTACAACCGTTGGATGGACATTGTATGGTCACTAGAGCTAGAATCGTTCATATTGACTAAGTTGACAAAGCCCTCCGTCCCCGTCAACTTAGTAGGCCCACATGTCAGCCTCCCACTATGCTGGGTCCCAGCTAGCAGGGGGAGTATTCATTTTTTTTGTGCGTAATAAGGAGGCACTTCCTTGCGTGCGAAGATATAGCTGGTGGGTCCGACCTGTCAGCGGGGGGAACATTTTTTCCGCGAAATACAGAGGCCCTTCCGGTGGGTCCCAGATACTACACATTGTGGGAGCTACGTTGATATAGAGGGTGCACAGCTCCGTGCTGAATCTCCGTATTAGCGTAACTTCCGTATACAGCGTTCAATGGCAATCTTCACAACATCCCATGTAATATATATGTAATAAAAGGGGAGATAACATAGTTGGCTTACACTCACCACGTCAATAAAGTACATAAATAACATTACATCAACCAAACACTCATGGCCCGACTACGGCGCCAAAATAAAAGATAACCCAACATGCGACACGGTCCCGATCACCCCCAACTGGGCACCACTACTGATCATCAGGAAAGGAAACATAGTATCGTTGAGAGTCTTCGTCGAACTCCCACTTGAGCTCAAACGCGTCACCTGGAGCGGAATCATCGGGCCCTGCATCTGGTGTAATAGTAATCTGTGAGCCACAGGGACTCAGCAATCTCGCACCCTCGCGATCAAGACTATTTAAGCTTATAGGTAAGGCAGGGTAAATATAGGTGGAGCTGCAGCAAGCGACTAGCAAAATATGGTGGCTAACTTATTCGCAAAAGAGAGCGAGAAGAGGAGGCAAAGCGCGAGCGATAAACTAGAGAGCAACCTGCGCAAACATTACTCCAACACCGTGTCCACTTCCCGGACTCCGCCGAGAAGAGGCCATCACGGTAACACACTTAGTTGATTCATTTTAATTAAGTTAAGGTTCAAGTTATCTACAACCGACATTAACAAATTCCCATCTGCCCATAACCGCGGGCACGGCTTTCGAAAGTTCAAATCCCTGCAGGGGAGTCCCAACTTAGCCCATGACAAGCTCTCACAGTCAACGAAGGAATAGACCTCGTCCCAAGACGTTCCGATCAGACTCGGTATCTCGGTTCTTCAAGACACTTCGACAGGTTAAAACAAGACCAGCAACACCGCCCGAATGTGCCGACAAATCCCGATAGGAGCTGCACATATCTCGTTCTCAGGGCACACTCAGATGAGCCAGATATGACGGAAACTAGGGCGGCAAGAGTGGAACAAAACACTAGGCGAGAGGCCGAGCCTTCCACCCTTTACCAAGTATATAGATGCATTAAGATAACAAGATAATATAATGATATCCCAACAAGTAAATAAAAGTTCCAACAAGGAACGGCCTCCAATCTTCACCTGCAACTAGCAACGCTATAAGAGGGGGCTGAGCAAAGCGGTAACATAGCCAATCAACGGTTTGCTAGGACATGGTGGGTTAGAGGTTTGACATGGCAATTTGGGAGGCTTGAAATCAAGTGGTAGGCATCGTAGCATTGGCATAGCAAAAGAGCGAGCAAACTAGCATAGCAAAGATAGTAGTGATTTCGAGGGTATGATCATCTTGCCTGCACAGTTGTCAGAGTTGACTGGATCCTCGAAAGCAAACTCAACGGGCTCCTCGTTAGCGAAATCGTCTCCCGGCTCTACCCAAACAAGACAAACAAGCAACAAGGACACAATCAACCACGTGCAAGGATCAAACAGTATGATGCAAGGATGGTATGCTATGCGGGACGCGATGCGGGATGCATATGCAAGATTTGACAAGGGATGCATGAATCTGGCCTCAACTTGGGAATCCAAGTGTGCCACTGGAAATATGAGATGAAATTGCTTGAAAACGATATAAAGAACGTTGGAATCGGAGCTACGGTTTGGAAATGGCAAGCGTTTCAAATATGACACCGGTCTGCGATTTACAGCAAGTAGCCATCTAAATGCAACGAGATGAACATGCTACAGCACACAAACATGACAACAAAATACATGGAAGTGATGCATTCAAGATGCTTAACAAAAGTCTAGCACTGAGCTACGACCAATTCATCCATTAACAGGTTCAAACAAGCACGGCAAAAATGCATATGGTAAACATATTTCAGACTTGGTGAAATTAACACTTGTCTGGAATTTCAGATCAGGTAGCTCTCTTTGGAGCAACAAAATTACATGCTACAGGACCTGAACATGGCAAAGTAAAGCATGGCATGGAGCTACTCAAAGAGCTTAACAAAAGTCCCTTAGTGACCTTGAGCCAAAAGGGATCAGAAATACAATTGCAAGCATGTGAACATAGCAAAAGCAAAATCAGTTTTCAGACTTAGTGAAAACTGGCACATGCTGAAACATATCTCAAGTAGGCATGTTTACGAGCTCGATGCACTCCCCACGATGCAAGTCATGATAAGCTAAGCATACATCCATCAAGAATACACAAAATTCAAGCTAGACATGGCAAGAACAATAGCATATCATGCACGGATCAACTACAACATCATCGGCAAAATTGCAAATAAGTTGACAATCTGCCCAGATTCACGAAGTAGCAAAAGCGGAGCTCGATTGACTCAAGGTAGGGTGCTCCATAATTGCAAACAAAGACATGGATGGATAGAGCACTACAAGATTAACAAAACATCCTTACTGATCATCCTCAAAAGAGGCACGGATCACTAGGAAACAACATGAACATATGGCCATATGAGATAAACAGCTCAAGGACTTAGTGGAATTGCTAAGTCCCTGAAATCAGAATTACCAGGTGCCTCACTTGGCAAGCTTTGTGCTAGTCACCACACACATCACAAAAATACATGGGTTGCACCTCTGGAAAGATGACAAAACCCTTAACAAAACATATGTAGAACTCAAGGGCATATCATGCACACAATAATCATGGCAAAAATGACAAAAAGCTAAATGGAGCAGCATATCTGACAATTATCTCAAGTGGCACTCTTCTAACAGCATTTCGGGCATCAAGATGAACTCAAATGAAAACACTGCAATGGAATGAAATGATGTACTCTCTGGGATGAACAATTTGATATGCTATATGCCCAAAACGGAGCTACGGTTGCAGAGATATAGCGTGATGAAGAAGGGCACATGGATTAGGGACTTAGGGGAAAAAAGGGGTCAACCTTAAAATTTCAGATCTGGATCGGGGCACGCGGAACGAGGTCTGCCGGAGCACTGCGGCGGCAGCGGCTTGTCCGGCCGGCACGGACATGTCCGGCGCGGCGCAGTAGATTTTTTTTAGGGTTAGGGGTGGAGAGGACCCGGAATTTTTGGAGGAGGGGCTAATTTTATAGGTAGAGGGAGCTAGGAGAGTCCAAATGAGGTGCGGTTTTCGGCCACACGATCGTGATCGAACGATCTAGATGATGGAGAATGCTTATGTGGGTTTTGGGCCAAATTGGAGGGGTGTTGGGCTGCAACACACACGAGGCCTTTTCGGTCCCTCGGTTAACCGTTGGAGTATCAAACGAAGTCCAAATGATACGAAACTTGACAGGCGGTCTACCGGTAGTAAACCAAGGCCGCTTGGCACGTCTCGGTTCAATCTGGAAATGTTTAAAGCCCACACACGAAAGAAAGCTAGAAATGACCACCGGAGGAGAACGAAGCGCCGGAATGCAAAACGGACAACGGGGAAAATGCTCGAATGCATGAGATGAACACGTATGCAAATGCAATGCACATGATGACATGATATGAGATGCATGACAAAGATAACAACGCACGGAGACAAAGACCCGAACCCGAGAAAATAAAATAACTTAACGCCGAAACGGCAAGAGTTGGAGTACAAATTGGGAAAGTTACATCCAGGGTGTTACAAGATGTTAGGTGGAGGAATCATTATTTTGCGCGTAATAAGGAGGCATTTCCTTGTGTGTGGCCGTGGACCCAGCTGTCAGCCTCTCCACGTACAGTCCACGTCCGATGGATGTCATTCATTGATCACGTTGACCACGGCACGCCGAGAGCACCAGGGCGGCGGACGACGGCGAGGCCTAGGAAGGGAACAACACGGAGCCGGGGAAGACTCGACAGTGGTTGCCCACGCGGTGGGGAGTACGAGGGTTTACTGGTCTGGCCGCCGTCACCGGAAAATAACAGGAGGTGTGGGTGAGTAGAGGAATGGCCCGACCAGCAATGGAGTAGGGTGGGGCGGTGCAGCCTGTACGGCAGCATAGCCGGCCACGGGAGGCGGGAGCAGGCAGTCCCACCGGCGCTGGTTTGGGCGGCTGGAGCAAGAAGATCAGATATTGAAGAAGCTGCACGACCGTTGGATTAACATCCAACGGTCACTGCTGCTAGAATCATTTGTGGACTAAGTTGACAAAGCCTTTCGTACACGTCAACCTAGTAGATCCACAAGTCAGCCTTCAAATCTGTCCCAAACATCATACAACCCAAAATTTCTAGCCAGATTCAAATTAATTTAAAAACTAAACATACCTTAATTTAAATCCAATGAAATTTTACCCGCACAAAAACAATGAAATTTAAAATATCAAAATCCGAAAGAAAAAAAAGTATTTTGGAACTAATTTCCTGTTTGCTGTATTTTTTCATTTTACACCCCATTTAATATTACTTATAGCCCACTTTTTAGTACTTATTGCCCATTTTCTGGGCAAAATGCATCCCTCCTCGTCTTGAAAGATTTCCGGCCCAGCAGGGCATAGAAACATAAGTAGGCCAACGTTGGTTATTCTTCAAAAAAAAATAGCTGTGCTAGCCATTTTTAGAAAGGAAAAAAAACAAACTCGGCTGGTCATGTGCTAGACGGGCCATAGCTCCTGAACAACCCAGTTGATACCCTTCTCCGTCCCGAAAAAACAAAATTACTGCGCGCGCCGCTGGGTCCCTACTATCATCCTCACCATGTACAGTCATCTCCTTATTCCTCTCGGTTTTTGACCATGTTGACAACACTGGAGGGCGGCGCCGTGGCGAGCGAACCAAGGCAGAGGACGATGGTGAGGCCTTGGATGGGAACGAACAGGAGCCAGGGAAGATGCGCAGAGTATTAGGGTGCGGTGTGGCCATTATGCGTGCGCGGCAGCACAGCCGGCCGTGGGAGGCGGGAGCAGGCGGTCCCGCCGACGCTGGTTTGGCTTTTGCGGCTGGAGGAAGAAGAGACTGAAGAAACACGACAGACGTTGAATGTCAATCCAACGGTCAAGGTTGGCACAATCGTTTGTTGACTAAGCTGACACCAAGTAGCATACTTTTTATATACTAGCACATATGCCCGTGTGTTGCAACGGGAGAGATATTTTTTTACGAGAAGCATCGGAGAGATAATTGATGTGTGCATCAAAACGGTCTCCATAGTGGTGGGGCTACAGAGCGAGGAGCTACGATGTTCTCACGGGTCATAATAGTGATGCGGTTGGTCGGAGTGGTGGCCACCACCCAACTTATGCCTTTTTTTCTTTGTGCTGCCACCGTGTCTAGGTTGTGGTTGCCTCCTCATTTTGTGGCAGCATAGCGACCTTCAGGGCATAATTGCTTCGACCACTCTCTCCTATGATGGCGTAACAGATATAGTACAAATTGCAGCGAATCCCATTTCATTGGTATAATCAACACATAACCAGGTAGTCCCTACTTTACCAGGGTTTATTCTCTGTAATTATTTCAGCGATCACTTGCCCACATATTTTTAGTTAGAGCCAAACCAACATATCCTCTTTTATTTTCATGTGTCCACAATTTCTTTTAATTGTATTCAACAAAAATATTCCTTTTTATTGTCAAATAGCATGTCGGATGCACAACAATTCAAGTCTGGCCAGGCAAGTGGCAGGCACCAAAACGACATGTGTGTGTAAGGCGCGAACGAAAATCCAAAACAACCATTGAGTTGAAGGATCAAACTCATGACCTCAAAAACTCGACCACGTGCTGCTAGCCACTCGAACAAACAACTCCTGCTAACAAATGGCCAGCGCGAATGTTTAATAATATACTATAGCGTACCATTCAAAACATTTTTTTCTCATCTTATTAACTTATCAAAAAATAAATTAATAATTATGATATCTCAAATATTCTTCGAAACATGAAAATTTATTGAAATTCATAAAAAATTAAAAAGATGAACCTTTTATAAGAAATGGAACAATTTGTGAAAATTAAATATGTTTTGAACATTGAAACAATTTTGAAAAACATGTTTTCTAACACAAGCATTACTTTTAATTTGTGAACGTTTCAATAAAAATAAATATATTTTTTAATTTGTATCATTTTCAAAATGCAATTTACTTTTAAAATATCGAACAATTTTAGAAAACATAAAAACAATTAAAATGCGAAAAATTTCTATAGTTTTCAATAAATTCTGGAATCGGAATAAATTCTGGAGATTTTATGAAAATAAATAAAAAACTAAAATTCTGAAAAATTGAATTTATGAAAAAAGGAAAAATCAAAAAGAAACTTGGAAGAGAAAAAAGAAAAAGGAAAGATAAAAGAAAAGGGAAAGAAAAGAAAAAGGAAAAAGAAGCAGAACAGAGAAAAAATAAAAACGGGTCGTCCCAATACTGGGCGCCATATGCGAAACTTCGTCTATTTTGTGCCCAGTGCGGTAAATAATGGTTCTCAGCTGCATGGACAGGAAATAAGTGGGCTGGGCCTCAGCGCGCGGCCACGTACGAAATTTTGGATAAAACTGTTTCCTTTATGGCAGATGGACATACAAAAAATTAGTACCACCTTGGATAGAACAAAAAAAATCGGTGGTGAACAGATGAAAAAATCGATGAAACACACCTTGCTTTATTAGTAGGTATAGATATAGATAGGAAGAAAAGAAAAACTAGGCTTGTTCGCGTGATAACATTCCCGAAACTGCGACCGTTCGATCTTGCGTCGCAACTAAAACTGCGAGGAAAATGCGTTCGTCTGCCATCCTCCTCCCAGGGGAACATTCACCACATAAGTGACTAGCACCCTTGGTTTTCAACCAAGAGGTTTGGGTTCAAGTCCCAGGAAATCTCAATTTTGTCCTCCTTCCTTCCTCGCAAAAAAGAAAGAAAATCAAAGACTTGAGAAGGCATACAGAACAAGCTAGTGTACCAGTAAAGAGACGTTGCTGAGTTTTAGAAAAAAGAGAGACGTGCTCCTGTACCTGGTTCGAATCCAAACCTAGACTATGAGTATATATGGTGCTATGCTACTCTGCAAGTAATTAAACTGACATATCCAATGTTCGCTTCTCCTCTTCTCTACTTACTCTGCCTAGCATCAGAAGCTCTGGCCGCAGCAACCATGTTCGCTGGGTGCTCGTCCACCCGCTCTTCAGCAGGCAACAACCAGATATGCGCCAAGTCTCCACCCGTATCATCGCCTGTGGGTCTCATCACACCCCCACCGGCACACGCACCGCAGCCAGTTGTTCATCGCAACCCGCTGCCGTTGGTGTGGCACCACTACTGCAAATCACGCAGAGTCATCCGTCGCATCTCAACCACAATCCTCAACCCTGGACGAGTCTTCTACAAATGCCCGAATCATGGGGTAATAATATGTTTAAGTGTTGTTCTGCTGCTTCCAGTTGCTGATATTTTTAATAGTTTGGTTTATGCTCTTCCAATTTGATTCGTGCAGAAAAGGGAAGATTCGTGTGATTTGTATTTCTAGGAAGTTGCTGATGTGGGGGAACACAACTACGCTAATTATTTGGTTAGCCAAGGAATCCCAATACCAGCAGGTTGGGGTGTTGGACAAGTAACTGAAGGAACGGCAGAAGAGGAAGATGAAGAGCAGAAGGTTAAAGATGCAGTTCCTCCGATCATGGCCAAGCAACAGCTGCTGAACGGCCTTGACATCAATGAGGAGATGAAAGAGCTTGTGAAGATAATGGGCAAAATCGATGTGCTCTCTAGGATGATTGTCTCTTTATTTGTAGTGTATGTAGCACTCGTGATGTATTCAGTGGCAAGCACTTTGCTGAAACTAGTAATGAATGAAACCTATGTAGCAGGCTGGGCGTAGTGTTGTGAACATCTAATGATTTCTATTAACAGAAATCGGGGGGTATCCCCTTTTGCTCATAAATAAATAAATAACATAGGCCCTTTTGGTAATAAATAAATAAATTCGCACATGCCCTGTTGTGTCAGCTTTGTTCCCATACGAAGACCTTGAGCAAATTGCAGTCCAACAACAAACTATGTCATCAAATTCAAGTTTCACATCCAAATATGAGTACAACTAAACAACATTGTCATCATGTTTTAGTCGTCATACAATCACCAAACACAAATGAACATACATAACAAGTGATGTTCTCACAACAAAATACTAAACAACACGTTCATCAGGTTTCAGTTGTCATAGCAAACACAATTTCACATAGTTGATAAAAAAACATTTTCTGACAGGCAAATACGACAAAAGCAATGTAATCATCATCCGAGCAGCAGCGTCAACATCTTCGCCATGTGTATCAGTCTGAATCGTAATTCCCCAGAGTGTCATATTCTTCTTCATCCTCAATGTCCTCGAACGTTGGCTTCTTCTTGATCAACTCTTGTATGTCCATAGCACGATAGGCAATCTTTTCGCCAGCGTCATTGACGTGATGGTTCTCAAAGATATTAGGAACATCTGTGGAATCTTGTACATCAGGAGCAGTGTAAGCATCATCGTGTTGTGCAACTTCATTAAATGAATTCCTCTGCTCAAACCTTTGCAATACTCTCCAGTCATCGCTACGTGCAAATGTGTCTTCCTGTGTTGCTTGATTTGCCAAAATAAAAGGCTCGTTGGTCTGGTACACCGCCTTGACATTGATGGATTTGAAATAATCATCAGCTCTGGGTTTTGCGATCCTGGAAAACAGGTTATACCAATGACAACACAATAGAACCACACACCGATGATCCTCGAAACTGGAGATATACTGCAACTGAACAATGACTGTTATGTTAGCATACATTTCAGTTGTCTTTATGCCGTATGTATCCATCCTCATGATGGCACTGTTTTGTGTCTTCCTGCCTTCGTCGTGTGCAAGGGTGTTCTAGCGCACATCTCCAACAACGCAAGATTCATAATGTCTTACCCGAGTATCAGGACCCATTGCTAGTGCGTAAAGGGCATCATCAACTGCCTGCCCATCCTCCCGCATCTTCTTAACCTATGGTTAGAAAATAGACAAGCTAATCATCTTATGTACTCAATATATTAAAAAAACTGACAGTGCAATTCAAAAGCTTACATGGCTCTTGAGACATTTTGCAAATCCTGCCATAACCAGTTTGTCAATATTTCTTGGATTTTGCGGCAGTAACTCCTTTTTGTAGATGCTGCACAACATAGTGATCACGTCAAACATCTAAATATATAAGAATGTGCCGGAAGTTTAGTAGATTATGATGTATAAGCTACAGTACTTAGCACTTACTTGATATAAGGTAGTATCTCAGGACAATTATTCAACAAATACCAAACCATTTTGCCCAAATCTTTAGGTTTGTCCTCTTGTCGACTCTTCCCTGTAACTCGAACAGAATAATCGAAAACATTGAGCCCGGGATTGTCTTCACCCACCTCTTTGCTAAGCTGATCAGCTGTTTCAATGTATTTTGAGAAGAATGTCAACGCTTCTGTAGCAATGTAGGCCTCTGCAATGGAACCCTCGGGTCTAGCTCTATTCCTAACATAGCCCTTGAAAGTGCCGAGCCGCCTTTCAGTAGGGTACATCCAGCCATACTCTACTGGACCTCTAATTAGTGCCTCATCAGGCAGATGAACAACCAAATGCACCATCACATCAAAGAAGGTTGTAGGATATATCTTCTCAAGGTCGCATAGGATAGTTGGTATCTTGACTCTAAGATGTTGCAAAGCATCTACCCTGATATTTGTACTGCAGAGTTCCTTGAAGAATTGTCCCAACTCTGCAACTACTCTGTATAAGTCTGGGCAGCCCAATCCTCTAAGGATAACAGGTATTACCCTTTGAATAGGACGTGGCAGTCATGAGCTTTCAACCCTTGTACCTTGTTTCCATCTGCACTAACTCTCCTTTCAGGGTTGGAAGCAAATCCATGTGGGATCTCACACGTAACAGGACCTCGCAGAATTCTTTTCTTTTTTGCCTTGTCCAAGACGTACACAGCTGGTGCCATATCCCGTGGTTTACCTTCATCTTGCACCTACAAATCCTTTCTGATACCCAGGTGTGTCAAATCAATCCTAGATTTTGAGGTATCTTTCGTCTTGCCTTCAATATTAAGAAGTGTGTCGATAATGCTGTCACATATATTTTTCTTGATGTGCATCACATCAAGATTATGCCATAGATCCAAATCTTTCCAATACTCCAAGTCCCACAAAGTGGACTTGCGGGTAAACAATAATCTCTCTTATGCCCTGCCACGCTTCCTTTTCCCGCTACAATTATCAGGATGGTTTCCTAGTGTAATATGCCTGACCTTCTCTAATTCCACTTGCAACTCATTGGCGGTGAGCCTCTTTGGAGCATCGTGGTTTTCATGCTTTGCATTGAACACATATCTTCGGTATTTTGTAGGACGCGGCTTGTCCTTGGCAAGGAAACGACGGTGTCCAATGTAACAGATCTTGCTAAGTATTGCGTATGACAACGGATTCCTGTCATAATGAACACATGCATTGTAACCATGTGTCGTTCACCCTGACATAGTTCCCAAAGCCGGATAATCATGGATGCACCAAATTATAACAGCACGCAGAAAGAAATCAATTGGTGGGCTGCTATATAGGTCTTGAGTGAGAACACCCCTCCATAGCTGTTAAAGTTCCTCCACAAGAGGCTCCATGAATAAATCAAAATCCTTTCCAGGACTTTTTGGACCTGGGATGAGCAAGGCCATCATGTAGTTTGATTCTTTGGTGTAGACATTTAGAGGCATGTTGTAAGGGATAACAAGCACTGGCCACACGCTATATGTGGCGCTCTGGTGGCCAAATGGGTTAAATCCATCTGAAGCTAAGCCAAGTCTAATGTTTCTCAGGTCAGCAACAAATTTTTTGTGTTTCTGATTGAAGCTTTTCCACTCACTACCATGTGATGGATGGCTCATTACATTCTGATCTCTGTACTCCTGGTTCCTAGAATGCCACAGTACATCCTCTCTTATTTCAGCATCATGAAACAACCTCTGCAATCTTGGTGTAATTGGAAAATGTCTCAAAACATTATGAGGAATCCTCTTCACATCATCGCCATCTTTCCATCTTGATGATTTGCATTTTGGGCATTCGCTTAAGTTGGCATAATCCTTCTGGAACAGAACACAATTATTCTTACAAACATGGATCATATCATATCCAATTCCAACTGCACAAAGGAAATTCTTTATTTTACTGTAGGTGTGTGTCAGCTCAGACGCATCTGGGAAAGCTTTGTGGAAAGCAGCCAACATCGCATCGAATGATTTGTTGGTTATCCGCTCAGATGTCTTCACCTGAAGAAAGGTGACCATAGCTGAGAATACTGACAACTTATTTCCTGGGGTGACAACCACGTTGCATTGTTCCAACATGCGGGCCCATTGTTTTTCTTCTGCAGGTGAAAGTTCACAAAATGCACGAGCATTTCGTAGCATTGTTTCAATGTTGGTCAAACTCACTGGCTCCGCCACCACCACCACCTCGCTCCTCCTCTTCCACCTGAGCATCAGGCAGATCAAGATGCTGATCTACTGCTTCCACGTAGTCAGTAACATTGACGTTCACAGATTCACCATGATAAACCCACCTAGTATATGTGACCAACATCCCATACAAGTGTAGATGATTTTGCACAGTTGACTGGGGTCTTGTAAGAATTCATACAACTGCTACACGGGCAGAGCACATCTGATTTCGGACCACCGTACTCAGCTCCGATAAAGTTCATGAAGTTTTCAACCCACTCGACATATGCAGCGGAGAATCTTTGAGCAGAAGTTATCCAAGTCATGTCCATCTGTTAGACATAAAAATTAGTTCTTCTACTAGATATTACAGGAAAAACATATATGCTTTTTTATGAAGTCCAGAAAAAAATATCTAGGTCGATGTCTAAAGCTATGCCAAGGTATTTGGACGAGCACATCTAAATAACAAAATATATTTAAAGCTAATTCAGCAAACAGATTTGAGTGCTAAATTATGGCAGGCTGTTTCAGCAGTCAATGAGGCCGAGCACACAGCCATCAAACTATCGAAGGCCATCGCAGCAACAAAGATCGAGTATAAAATGGTGTAGAGCTATTTCACCTAACAGATTGGCTACTAGACCATGACAATCTACGTCACAATAAATATATGGCAGGCTATTTTAGCAACTAATCGGGCTTGGCATGCCATCTCAGCTAAGCAGATTGAGTGCAGAACAGGGCAAGGAAGCTTCTTAAGCAGAGCATATTGACTGTAAACTACTTCGGCAAGCAGTGAGATTAACAATGTCTATCAGCTAACATTCAGCGCTACACCGACATGCACGGGGCCTCAGTCTAGAATGCGCATACCGTGGGAGAAGCTAACCGCCGTGTGTCTCCACATGAACGTTGCCAGCGGTGGCGGTGCTGACTGCCGTGCGCCTCCACAAGAACGTCGCCAGTGGTGGCAGCGCGGCTCGAGGATGGCAGTCTACGAGAGCGTACTGTTGGAGCGAGAGGATCTCCGTGCGTCCCCTCGACGAACCGCGGCGCCGATGTATCAGCGCGGCGAGGAGGGCGGCTTTGGCGGAGCGAATGGAGTGGAGGGGGACGGGGGGTGGGGAATATTATTGGCTAGTTGGCCGAAGGGCGGTTGAATTTGGGATTTGGGGGGATTTTTTTTGGGGGGGGGGGTCACGTGGTGGGCGGGGGGAGTTTGGCGCTTGGTCGGTTTCTCCAAGTGCAGTCCCACGTGTTAGTGAAGAGGCAAGCCGAAGCATGTTCCGTTTGCGTGAGCCGTGTGCAGGACCGAATGTGTGTGGGGTGCAATGCGACCGCGACAGGGGTGCTGTGAGTGTACCCCCTTTTTCCTTTTAAACTAGGTGCTTCGCCCCCTCAAAAAAAACTTAGTGCTTAGCGCGATCCATCGTACTACTACTAGTAATCCGGTAATCCCGACTAAAACGGTGCGGCCAGGTCTTTTCCCGCGCGATATGCTGGGAGGTTGGCTTAGTTGGTTTTTTGGACGAGTAATGCTACACCTACGTAATCCCAGTTACGTAGTTAACGTAATGTGAAATGTGTGAGCTGTTGATTGTAGATTGGGGGAGGGAGGGGCCCACCACCATGAAAATCAGGGAGGAGAGAGAGAGAGGCAATTTGCGTTAACCCTTTCGTAGGTTCCTGTAGATGTAGAAAGATGTGAAATGCGTGAATGTGTAGTGGACGTACTATTGGAGTGCCTAAGATAAATTGTGTATGTAGACCCTATGTGTTTATTTACTTCGCATGTTAGCTTTGTCTTGGTTCAATAAAAAGCAGAGTTGGTGATGATAGTGTGCCTGCCATCCTGCAATATAGGATGTCCGATCTATATCTAATGGACAGGAAGGAAACTATGACAATTTACCCGCACTCCTCTCCACATTTGCAGATAAGGCCTTCCTCGTTCATCCTTTTCTCCCACAAGATCTTGATGTTCCGTGCAACGCACATGCATCTTGCTAGTACTCCTACAATATATTATATTATTGTGAAAGTTCATATACACCGGCCGAGATTAATGCAAACACGACAGATTTTCATTACATTTCGAACTTTTATAGGACAGAAAAATAAAAGAAACCCGACCCTAAACCTATTCTTCGGCGGCGACCGACGTCCTCCATCTGCGATCTCCATGTACCGGGCGGGGTTCAAGACAAAGGTGCTGTCTTCAGCGAGGAAGAGTAGAACACGGGAGACGGACCGGCCAGTTGGCACACCATGCCCTGCCGCCTCCCATGCCCTACTCATCCTCAGAGGAGTCCCCGACCTCGGCCGTGCTGGACGTTGGATGGCGGCAAGTAGGACGCGTGGCTGACGGTGCTCCCGTCGTCGGCCACCATCGTGGCCACCGCTTTTGCGGTCGCGTCCGCGTCCGGCTACGCCGCTATTGCGTCGCGAGCGGTGACTTGAGCGAGGGCGGCGACATCGAGCTTCATCCCCGAAGATAAAGCTCTCCCACAGAGCGTTCGCGCTTGCGGTCTTGGCTGATGTGGTGCCAGGTAGCAGGACGATGCGCTATGGTGTGGAGGTTAGCTAGGCATTGCCACTTTAAGTAGCGCATTCCGATGAGGCCAAAGCGTCTGGGCGCATCATTAAGTCGTCGGAGTTTGTTCCTCAGGCACCGAGCCTATTAATGATGACATATGGGCGAACGGCATGAATGCTGGCAGCTGGCGCCGGCTGGGAACGCACCGCGCGACGGCGCGAGGGATGAGGGTTTTTGGTGTGCCAGGGTAGTCAGCTGGGGTCATGGCAACATTGGAGATGCCCTTTTCTCACATGCGACCCCACATGTCATTCAAAAAGCAAGATGACCCGGCATGGTCTCAGGTCCTGGGGATGCAGTTGGCCCCGCTACACCACTCCGCGGATGCGTCGCGACACGCGTGCACTTCGGCGCCCCATGCATCCTTGACGAGATGGGTGTTGATCTGCTGGTCGTGCCACGGCGCTAACATCACCCTTGGCACACTGAAACCGACCGTGTCCAGCGACGATGAGCGTGTCGCTCACCATGGTCGCCCTGTCCAGAGGCGGTGCTGGAGCTGCGCCACATTGCTGGCCCCCATGACCCACTTGAACGGTTGCCGGTGGCGAGGAGGTCGTGGGCCAGCTCCTCCATTGGACTAGTCTACGCCACGTCGTCTCGACAGGTGTGCCCCACATGTCGGTTTCCCTCTTTTCCCAGCCATATTTGAGCGTCAGTGCTCCGCGTTGCGCTCTAGGCGTAGAACAGGTGGTTTTTGTGCCCTGGTTCAAATGTGGTACTGTACCAAGTTGTTACCCTAGCCCCAAGTGTGGTGGTTTTGGGTACGGTGCCACCCTTTTCCTTTTCAAGTAATGAAGCGTAACACTTGATTAAGTAGCCAGATGGTGTGGTAAATGTATGTGAATGACTATTTGAAAGAATAATTGAGGTTTGCCCGGTCCGTGCCCGCATTTAGGGGTCCAACTTACCATGTTCCGGCAGTAGTAACTATACTAGTCCCTGCGTACTCCCTCTGTCTTTATTTACTCCGCATTTTAGCTTTGCTCAAATTCAAACTTTGTAAACTTTGACAAAGTTCATAGACAGAAATAATAACATATACAATAACAAATCAATACCATTAGATTCATTATTGAATATACTTTCACATCATATATATTTGCTATTGTAAATGTTCATATTTCTACTCTTACTAGCAAGATGCCCGTGCGTTGCACGTAACATCAAGATGCATTTGTATGACTAGTTTATCTTGTGAGAGAAAAGGATGAACGAGGGAAGGCCTTATTTGCAAATGTGGAGAGGTGTGTGGGTACCTTTTTGCAAAATTGCCACAGTTTCCTTCCTATCTGTCAGATATAAATCGGACAGCCTATATTGCAGGATGGCAGGCACACCATCATCACCAACTCTGTTTTTTTATAAGAGCCTGTCCGATTTATATCTAAGGATAGGAAGAAACTGTGGCACTTTTGCAAAAACATACCCACACCCCTCTCCACATTTGCAAATAAGGCCTTCCCTCATTCATCCTTTCTCCCACAAGATAAACTACTCATACAAATGCATCTTGATGTTCCGTGCAACGCACGAGCATCTTGCTAGTGTGCAGAAAAAGCAGAGTTGGTGATGATGGTGTGCTTGCCATCCTGCAATATAGGCTATCTAATCTATATCTAACGGATAGGATGGAAACTATGACAATTTACCCGCACTCCTCTCCACATTTGCAGATAAGGCCTTCCCTTGTTCATCCTTTTCTCCCACAAGATCTTGATGTTCCGTGCAAGGCACGGGCATCTTGCTAGTTTTCTATAAACTTGGTCAAATTTTATGAAGTTTGACTTTAGTCAAACCTAATATGCAGAGTAAATAAAAATAGAGGGAGTATCTTACTCCATGACCAAGACAGAAGGGAAAACGAGACAACTTTTTGTTTATTTGAGCCGTTCAAGTATAATAATGCGGCGTTGCTTATTTCTCATTCCTCTCCAACCCTCTTCTCCATCGATCATGCTGCCCTCCGGTCGAGTCCATCCTCCCGCATGCATCATTTGAACATTCTGACGAGTATCATTCGCTTGTATTTCCAATGTTGTAATTTGTACGACATGCATACAAACAAACGGTTCGTTTAAAGTTTCACTTTGCCTCCACTACGTGTCGCTTCCCATCTTAGTACTGACATCCCATTCGGTTCATGCCCCGACGCATCTTGACGAGATCGATTGATGTTTGAGAAATCAATTGTGTGTCGTGCAAGGAGATAAAGGTTTGGTCTGTTTCTATGATAGAATGATAGAAATGACCCGGGGGGGAGTCTGCGGGGATCAGAGGGAGTATATTGTATGTTCATAAGCGAAACGAATGTATTGTACCCGCCCTAGTCCTCTTTCAATCGATCTCTGGACCCCAGATGAAATCGAGAGAAAACGAGTGGGTGCATGTGTGGTACCTAAGGCAGATTCAAAATTTTGAACCGGTGATTATATCATCCGCAAATCATATATAAAGGGTATTCAATGTTCGTTTCGCTTTTGAGCGTACAATATACTCCCTCTGATCCTTTTTACTTTACATATAAGTTTTATGTGTAGTCAAAGTATCTCTACTTTGATCAAACGTACAAAAAAAGTATCAACATTCAACAACGCCCAATCAATATTGTTAGATTTGTGCGTAGTCCTAGATTTGTATTCAAACAGAGATGGTTTCCAATTTGTTTTCAACCACGTGAATGTGCTTGTTCTCGCGCATGCTCTTCCTACTAGGATTTCGCCACGTATAGCCAGTCCAATAGTAACTTTTTTAAGCTCCCTGTCCAATAGTACTAGTGGAGTACTGACAACATCTATAGTAGAGTATGCAATGCTCATAGTACTCCCTCCTTCCATTTATATAGGGCCTAAGAGCAAGTCTAATAAGGCCTAGTCAGCAGGCTATAAGACTTGTCATGTCATTAAAATCCTACTTGGAGGAGTGAGAAGAGAGGAGAGAGAGTGAAGCGGGCTCTTATATTCTACAGCCCAGCCATAACACATAGATCAAGAAAAAAAGTATGCATGCAACTCTCTTCCAATCATATACCTTGCTCATGCAAATATTAAATGCTTAGAGCCAACCTAATAGCCATTAAGAGCTAACTTACATGGCACTTTTGCCGACGTGAAGGAGAGAGATGTGAGACTAGCCACAATGGGAGTAACTTCAGCAGTAACTTCGAGTCCAACTCAACAAATTTGCTTATGTGGCAATGAGTTAATGAGGAGAGAGATAGTTTCAGTAACTTAGCTAGTTACTGTAACATCACATGTCCCAATGCAATATGAGTCTATAACCTAATAAATGAAGATTTGCATGTTACCACACTTATGTTACTACCCACTATGAAGGTAGTAACATAGTCTAGGGATATGTGTATGTTACTCTCCATTGTGGCTAGTCTGAAAAAGTAAGGGGAGTGAGCTCTCATGCAAGAGCCTAGCTATATACGCATTCCTAGGTAAATACAATAAATATGAAGAAAGAGATAGTAGAGAGGAGATGGAAAAAAGTACTAATACAATAGCCAACCTTTTATATTATTTTTTTGTGGGAAATAGCCAACCTTATAGCCCACACTATTGTATGAGTGTATATAGATGATGGCTATAGATGACATGTTAGTTCCTTATAGCCATCGGCTGGCTATATTATTAACCATGCTCTAATGCATTTTTAAAACCGCCTTTGACTATTGACAAGATTAATAGTACATGAGATGCATAATGTGAAAATTATATCATTGGAAGCTCCTTTCACATACGAATTTGACCGTATGCTTTGTGTAAGTTGCATGTCATATATTATTACTCTAACATTTGGTCAAAGTTAGCCTCGAAAAACGCATTAGGCCCTGTAGATGGAAGGAGGGAGTAGTAGTGGAAGTGGATCCTCTGACATAGGATCCCTGCCTTCACTACAAAAAAATACACTTCCGTGATGATACGTGTTTGTCACAGTAGGTCGCGTTTTTTTTCATGCATGTACATCCATGACAAATTTATGACAGAATCAAGATAGTCATACCTGTGCTGTCATAGAAGTGTTCCATGACATTACCAAAATTATCATCACGGAAGTGTCCACTTCCATGACGATAAATCGCGCGTCACAGAAGTGCTTTCGTCAAGGGTGACCGACACGTGGCATCCACCGTAACGGAACGCCGTTAAGCTATCGGGTCGGGTTTTGGATCCGATAACCCGTTAACAGCCCCGACCAATGGGAAATTTCCACGTGTAAAATTCTTATTGGCCGGACGAAACACGTGTCAGCTCGCCAGTGGGTCAGATAGGCGCCTATGATACGTCGACACGTGGCACGGCCCAACAGAGGCCCATTCCTGTGAAAAGGCTGGCCCGTTTGACTTGGTCAAAAGGTGGCGGGCTGGCCCATGGAAAGCCTGTTAACGGCATGTTCGCATATAGCCCAATTACAGCCTGCTAACCCAAGGCCCGTTACGCCCTATCCGAATTAGGCCCAGTAGCGTCATCTGGGCCATCCAATATGATTCCAGCCCGTTTTCACTTCTGGCCCATGACGTCTTTCGGCCCATATGAGGCCCTATGTAACTCTTGGCCTATTAATGGCCCGTGGTGAAACCGGCCCGTAATGAACAGTGTATCACTTTACACCCATTAACGGCCCGTGGTGAAACTGGCCCGTAATGAACAGTGTATCACTTTATACCCATTAATGACCCATTATTCCGTTGGGCCATTTCCAGCCCATGTTATCTTTCGGCCTTCTCAGAGCCCATTTATTCTTGGGCTCATTTCCAGCGTTCATTCACTTACGACCCGTTAATGTCATTTTCTGCTTGTGGGCCAAATTCAGCCCGTGGTTACAGTCGGCCCGTTTGTGGTCCGTTAATATGTTGGGCCGTTTTCATAGCGTCATCAAATAAGGCCTATTAATGATGGCCCATTACGGTCGGCCCATGAATGGACGATTCCAACTCTAGCCCGTTTACGGCCATAATGCGGCCTGTTATTGGCCCATGTTTGGCCAATCGATCATATGGCCCGTATAAGGCCCATTGATGATATGACCCGTAGAAGGCCCATTGTTTCTATGGCCCGTAGAAGGCCTACTGTTTCTAAGGCCCGTAGAAGGCCCACTGTTTCTATGGCCTGTAGGAGGCCCAGTGTCACTACAGTAAATATTAGCCCATGGTTATTGTGGCCTAGTTTTAAAAAATAGGTTATTGCAGCCACTAGTTAACCGCGGAAAAAGAACTGCAATGACTACAAGCAAACAAATAAACAGGACAACAAGGAAATAAATAAGCAAGCAACTAACGCTAGGCTATCACAGCTATTACACATATTACATCCACTGGGTATCAAAGTTCGCCACCAGTGCAAATATAGGGAACAAAGCAGCATATCATATACACTGGCCGTCAAAATTTGGCCACCAGTGCAAATAAACGCGGCAACAAAACAAGAGCATAACTGAAACAACTTCAGAAGAGCTCAAGAAACGTTATCCTGGGTGTCCACCATGCTGGCAATAAGCTTAGCAAGCTGATTAGCTTTGTCCTATTTGGCGCTAAAATCCTCCAACGCTTGCTGTTGCACCAGAAAGTATGCATATGAATGCTCCAGGGACTTCCGCAGTCCTTCCGCTTCTTGTCGCAGCACAGCTGATCGATGTCTTTCAGCTTGTAGTTGAGACTCAAGAAACCGAACTGATTCAGACAGTGAGTTTGAATAGCTTGTGCAAGCGGTAGTAGCCAGTAACTCCAACACTAAACCAAGACAGGATGTGTAACTATCCTGAACCTTATCTGCATTACTTCCTTTACCGTTGCTTAATAAGGCACTCTTCCCCAATATTCTGTCAGCATTCTAAAAGAAGAAACAAGCAGACACATAACAAGTTTAGCATATACTAGTATATGAAACTCATTTCGGTGAACCAGTTCATTAGTGAGGTGGACAGGATTAAACTACCAAGTCTTCTATTGCCAAGTACTAGTACATAATAAAAGCATTAAACAAACATATATCTATGTCCTATGGTAGCAATGGAATCTTAAATTAGAACAGTTATTCTTCAGGTTTAGGCAATTCTTCTACATGAACAGAGTACAGTAAGACGCAAGAATATAATACTTAAAAATAGAAAATGAGCTCATAGACCTTACCACATTCTTGGTTCGGGACCAGTACAGAACAAGGCATTCCTAGTCATCGTCCAGTAAATGTGTCTCAGGAGAACGTAAGGGAATTTGATGAGTTTCTTTGCCGTTGAAGTACGTTTTCTTCAGGTAATTCCGATACTGCCACCAAGCATTCTTGAAGATAGTAGAGGTATTAGCACAGGTTACCTCATCCTGAGTTTCCAAATCGGTCCTTCTCTATAGAGAAAAATGGGAAAATTTGTTGTATTATAACCATCATGGAGGTAGGATGTATGGGACGAAGCAAAGTAATTGCCATGAATAACATTACTTACACATAACTCCTGGACAAACACCTGCAACTGGCATTTTCCTTCATGTTCAGTATAATATTTCCAAGATGGGAAGATACGCACATACGATTTAACAACATCAAATGCGATAGATGCTAAACTACGACTAGCTGGTTGTGCTTCCTCCGCAGGAATAGGCATACTAACTGGTGGAGTTGGGGTTCGCCGTGATAGTACTGGCCCTTTGGGCACTGTAGCTGCCTTACTAACTGCTCTTGTTTGGGAGCTCTGTGGTGGAGATGGTGCTGTGTCAACAGGAACTGGGTTACTATTGGCTGGGGTTGGGGTTAGATTGGGTGAAGCTGGTTCTCTGTCCATCGTAGTAGGGGTACAATCTGCGAGAGTTTGGGTTATGTGTGGTCGGGCTGGTTCTTGTGCATGTACAACCGGGGTGCTATCTCCACCAAGAGGTAGCACTGTTTTATTTGAAGACCGTGTTTTTAGTCCGCTAGATACTGGCATCACCCGCTCCAATTCAAATGGCTGATAAATAGGAAACATAGTTGAATGTACAAACATTGTATGAGAGACAGATGCAATAGATAGTGTGGAAAAAAGAGGGCATGAAATAGTTGGCATGTATATTGTTTAACTAAAATGGATAGCATGACATATTTCACATATATGATGTCTATCTAAACTGGATAGCATAGCATAACATAATTCGGAGATATGATGAATAACTAAACAGGATCGCATGACATAATTCACCTACATGTTATCTAAGTAATCAGTATTGCATCATTTAATTCACATATGTGATTTATATGCTAAACAGAGGGCATCCGATATGATGTCTGAACTAAGAACATGGTGTTGAATATTGTGTATATGATGTCTAAACTATGCAATGCAAGACACCGTATGCATGATATGAGCAGTATAACCATGCCAAGTTAGAGCATACACCTCAGTGGGGGAATAGGACTAGTCATATGTCTCTGAATCCATCTCTAAGGAGCTATCGGGACCCAACAAGAGATCTGCTTCGACAGGTAGCACTGTCTGCTCTGAAGGCCTTGTTTTTACTCCAGAGTTTTCCATCTCCCACCCAAATGGCTGATTCACAGGAAGAGTAGTTTAATGTACAAACATTGTCGACAAATGGAAATGTAATGAAGAAAAGGATGGGCAAGATATCATTCAAATATATGATGCCTGGTTAAACAGGATGGCATTGCACATTTCACATATATTATGGCTGGCTAAAAGACATGAGACTACATAATTCCCATATATGATATAGAAACTAAACATGTGGCATTACAGAACATGTCTAAACTAAGCAGATGACATATATGATGTCAAAAGTACGCACTACAAGGCAACATATGCATGATATGACTAACATCATCATGTCAAGGTAGATCAAACACCTTGGGGGTAAATAGGAGTGGTCAGCGGCGTCCGAATCTGCCTCAGAACAGATATCTTCCTCTGGATTACAATCTGGAGAGGGATGGGGAGGGTTTGGCATTGAACCCACCATGGAGCGATGTCTGCATGACATTGTATTGTCGCGCAAAACTCTTCTCTTTTTCTCTACATGTTCAGCATGACTGTGTACAATATCTGACATGCATACGAAAAAATATGGTGAGATTATGTAAGGAGAGCATGCGGAAATTTAGAGTGATGGTAACAACCAGTGGATCGATGTTTTTCCGTTGAACCAAAATAGCCCTAATGGATCGACATGAATGTATAATAATAAGTGATGCAACAAGTGTACAACCTCTTTGCCGTAGCTGTGTCGACCTCAGCATCATTGGGTTGGTCGCTGAAGCAGTTGAGGCAGAGGTGGCTATCGGAGGTGTGGAGGAAGATCTGAGAAATCTGTAGACGGCGTCCAGGGCACTGCTCTGTTGTGATGGATCGTTCTGTCGTTGGAGTAGCTCCGGTGAGCCGTAAGACGTCAAGGCTGAAGTAGCACAAGACAGACATCATCAATCTCAAGTGGGATTCTAATAGCATCTCCAATAGATGATGTAAAATTAACATCACCAAAACCACCTGACTACAACAGATGAGGTAAAAACTATTGACTCTGAACTTAACTGTCGAAACTAAAATTTACTATGGAATCTGAATGCTACTGTTGAAACTGAACGCAATGGTAGCAGAGAGGCACTTGACATGTAGTTTAGGGAGGGCCTGCAGTTCATCTTCAACCTGCACCCCCTGAGCCGCCAGCCACCACCGGCCGAACCGCCGGCCCCAGCGCCGCCTCGCCGCCCCGAAACAACTCGCCACCGCCGCCCCGGCCAACCCTCTAGCCCCCCCGCCCCCACCCTGAACCCTAAGATAGATAGTGGGGTACCTCTCTGGCGAGCCCCCATCCCTGCTGCGGGTGGTTCTTCCTTAACTCCGGCGAGCCCCCCAACCCCTAAAAATCGACTGACCCAAAAGTCGATTCAGTCGACTGAAGTGTGGCTTAATCGAAGCAGATCAGCAGCACGAGCGAGGGGGAGAGCAGCAGCAGCAGCTTGGCGAGCGAGCGATCGAGTGAGAGCCAGAGCAGCAGTGCAGATCCGGCTGGTATGGCCGCCGCCGAAGGGGCCTCGCACTGGGGGAGAGCCGCCGTGGAGATGTCGCCCGCGGCGCCGGCTTCAAGGTAGCCGCTCCATGGGGGTGCGGGATGGAGCACCGTCGGCGCCGGGAGGTCAAGTTAAGGAGAAGGTGCGATGCGATGAGTGTATAACCTCTTTGGTGGCGCTGAGTAGGCCTCGGCTTCGTCCGAGGAGTCGGTGAGGATGTCGCGGTTCTGGTGGGGCAGGTTAAGGCGGCGCTGTGGGGATGGAGCAGCCACGATAGACGAGGCGATCGTCGGAGCAGCTCCTTGGAGGTGGAGGACAGGGCGGCTGAACCGGCGGGACGGCGAGATGGACGACAGATCCTCATCCGGGGAGGTGGACGAGGGACGTCAAGCTGTTGCGGTGGACGATGTCGTCGGGGAAGAGGCTCCGTCTGGGCAGCGGTGACATGGCGGACGGAGGAGGGTGGGGTTTCGCGGCTGGAGCGGAGAGGTTATGGCGGCCTGGGAGTTCGAATGACGAAAAGGGGGCGATGGGAGGGGGTGAAGCATGACTAAGGAATGCGCCTGTCCAAAATGTAGGGTGTGTTACAAAAGTACCCCCCACCGATTTGAACTAGCGGCCCTTTCGGCTCAGGTTTAGAAGGGGGATTTCGCGTGTCGGGATTTGGCAGCTAGAGGGAGTTTTCGCGTGTGTTGTAATTTCGGGATAGCAAGGCGCGGGTTGTGAAGGCGCCAGTTTTGGGAGCACGATATCTGAATTTTCGGGATATAATAAGACGCGGGTTGAATTTTAGGGACAAGCCTAACATGTAGTAATATTGTACTTGTACGTACCAAATCAATTCGCACTTCCCTCAACCAAAAAGAAAAGAAAAAAATAAAACTATTCACACCACACAAAGAGAGAGTCTTGCCCTGTTTTACTATACAAATGCTATTCAAAGCTACTCCCTCCTTCCATCTATATAGGGCCTAATGCGTTTTTCGATGCTAACTTTGACCAAATATTAGAGCAATGATATATGACATGCAACTTACACAAAGCACACCGTTAAATTCGTCTGTGAAAGGTTCTTTCAATGATATAATTTTCACATTGTGCATGTCATGTACTATTAATCTTGTCAATAGTCAAAGGCGGTCTTAAAAATCTCATCACGCCCTATATAGATGGAAGGAGGGAGTATGAATCCATGTTATGTCCGATTAATTTTTTTCGCTTGCTGTATAATGCATGTAACCTACTCATACCAACATTTTAGTGCATTCCAAATGTCTATACTACCGCTGCAATTCGAACTAAATTTGAATTCGTTTCTCTATTTCAATAAGAATCTACAATCATGATTGTTGCCAACTTCAACCATCATAGTTCCCTTGCTATCCGCCAGATATAAATCAGACGGCCTATAATGCAGGATGGCAGGCACACCATCGTCAACAGCTCCGTTTTTTTCTAAGAGCAGAGATAAAATATATTAAATGTAGTATAACATGTTCATAACCACACCATGTGTATCACCGCTATATATATTCACACATTCGTCGGTTTGAAACACTATGATAAATTCTTCAAACATCTGAATTCGCTTTTTATAATGAAGTATATATGATCTCTATTCGTCTTTTACACCCACACAACCCTCTTATCTTTGTAGCTAGCGCTAACTTTCTCTTGTGCATGCACACGCCCGCATCCCTCTCACCCTCCCTCAGCATTCTCTAGCTCCATCGCGCAAATTCGTCTTTTCACTTTAGGTCGTTCACCCACGGTGTGTGTAGGCCCCCCAGCTCCTTCTTTATGGCACACATCGATTGATATGCCTCTCTAGCCGGGTGTGCCTAGCACAAGCACAAGCTTCCCCTCTTCTCTTGTCACCGTCCAGGCCTCACTCCCACCACTCTTTTCATCGTTCTCGTACTCGCACACTCCTCCCCCTCGATATAGTATGCCTCTCGTACCACCTCCTACATGCATCCCTCTCTCTCTCTCTATCCTTCTCCTCGTGCCTCATTTCCTTCTAACACACACATGCATGTATACCGATCGATCTCCCAACATATACCTAGATCGACTTAAACTACCCCCCCATCGATCGACGTACCTCACAAGTTATGTCTCTCCTTTCTCTTACAAAGGGCGATTGATCTTCCTATGTAGTTACGTCTGCTTACCACAGCCACATCGTCCCCCCTCATCATTCGTGCATGCCTCCTAACCCGTCTCTCACACGCACGCGCACAGACAACAAGCAACCATCTCCTCTCTTATTGATATTACGGGCATGCCCTCCGTTTGTCTAGCAAGCCTATCCCACCATTTGTTAGAAGCAACTCCACTACCACCCCCTCCAACACTCTAGCTCTGTCTCTCTCCCAACCTTATTCATCTCCTGCACATATGCATGGATGCCGATAGATCTCCCTTAATACATGAGGCAGATCGATCTCCTTAATACATGAGGTAGGCCTCTCTCCTCCTCCACACATATACCAGCCATTGTACCTCTATAGTTAATTGGGCCTCCCTCTTCCCCCACCACACACTGATAGTCGAGCGCTGTAGGTAGGTATCCATGCCACAGAGACAAATTGCACATGTCCCATCTCATGTTCCAGGTGGCCAGCCACTCTATATCTTTGACGTGGGCACACACAAATTCGATGGCACTCTTTATCGATCACGCGCGCGCACACACACACATCATCCCTCTCTTCGATTCTATGGACACCTCAAGCCAATGATACCTCCACTCTCTTCTCATGGATCGCCCCCTCTATATATATGTTATATCCAGGACTCTATTTCACACACATTGCATATGTTAAATATTTTGATTGACCCCCCCCCCCCACAAAAAAACTCTCAAGAACCCACACACTATATCTCTCTAGGTTTGTATCTCTCTCACACAACCCCACGTAGGTGGTGTACGTATACAAGAAGAGAATAGGTGCACCGTGCACGTACTCATGCTTCGTGCCCAGCCACACCCGCACGGGTACACCGGTGGAGCTCATTTCTCCGCAGAAGCTGAATTTGTTTTTGAAACATCAAGTGGCTAGAGACTCGAAAACTTATTTGCCCATTAGTGACTTGTCAGGCCGGTGGATTTTAGTTTGTACGATAATGCTGCATCCACCTAAAGTAACGAAAGGTCTTATGTAAACTTCCTAGTAATTACCTCTTCGTAGGTGCAGCATTACTCCTAACATTTGTAATGTCAGTTTGAAACTTGTAATATTTCTGTGTCCTATTCCTGCGTTTTCAAAATCCTGCGAATCAAACAGGTCCTGAGTTGGTGATGATGTTGTGCCTCCCATCTTTCACCAATAGCCGTCGGATCTAGATCTGACGCATACAAACCAAGCTTCTCCATTTTTTCAAAAAGAAGCCCGCACTTGTTCCCTATTTACAAACAACTCCTTGTCTCTCACAATCAGCCTCATCTCCTCCCCACCACATCTAGGAGTAGAAGGCCATGGAAAAATCTGGCGCGATGGCCGCTGCCTGAGCCGTCCACCTCCAATCTTGGTGTTCCGTGCAATGCACGGGCATCTACGCACGGGAAATTATGTCGAACAGGGCTAGTTGTAAGCAGGCTAGCTCTACAGCCATGATGATAGTGACTGCAGACGATGAGGCTGACTATGGTATGCCGAACACGGCGCCTATACTCAGGTGTCATCTCCGGCGCAGGGTCTTGTCACTTCACTGTGAGGAGCAGCACATAATAATTTGACCAACGGGTAGTACAGTGCTAGTACTCCTACTACTACATTGGTAGTACTACTACTAGTAGTAGTAGCACCACCGTCTTGATTTAGGAGTACTACCACGTCCATCTGGATTTTAGTATTTGACTAGCAATATCTAGTAATGCATGTCACCAAGAATGTACTACTCCCTCTGTAAATAAATACATGGTGTTTTATTCCTATCGGCGAGAGAACTTAATGTTTTTTTGCTACTCCTAACTAGAGTACTAATAGGATTACATGCAATGAACTAAACACTGCATGTCATGTTTGGTAGTCTCAAGTCATTGAAAGCATGCACGGCCCACATCTCTCATTGGTTGATATGTCACGAAATAAGAAACAAGGAGGGAGTCAATGCACCGTGCCTAAGTATTTTGGGATTATTTGGTTTTCGTAAGGTGACTTACACAACATTTTTGTTTACATGCATTAACATTTTATTAGTTAAATCAAAGGTCAAAACTTGGCGCAAAATGCAAAGGGGACCAATAAACCAGTAAACATCAAACTTCTCTTGTTTGGCCCCAACTAGAGGTCCGGTGAGATGACTATACTGCACCGGCACGGAGGGGGACGCAACTTCATTGACTTACGGCAACTGCCTTTGGGTGAATGACACGTGGCCCCAGGGGGTGGCTGGCCCACCTATCATACAGCCAAAGGCAGGTGCAGTAGAGGGCCGAGGAGTAGTACGAAATCCTACGCACCTACGCACGCTAACCAAGGGTTGAGTGATCACTCGAATCGCAAGATCAGTTGACTAGAAGCTACGCTAGACCCATGGAGGCGATGAGCACGAGCATCAGCCGGCTGTGCCAGATGGTCCACGACGCCAGCCCACGGCCCGGCACCGAGGAACATCTCCATGTAGTATTGCTTGAGGCCGCCAGGGAGAGGGGCCGCTTGGATGACACCTTCGTCTCCTTGTTCTACGAGGTCCTTGTCGGTTTCCTCGACAAGTTCACCGTCGTCAAGAAGCTTGCGGACGACTTTGACGTAAGCCTCCAGCCGACGCGCCCAGGCTCTGCGATGCCCGCCACCCTCAATGGCCACTATGGTAACAACCTCTTCGACGCACTGGTGGCCCTGCGACTGCCCGCCGTCGCACCGGAGAATGTCCACCTTAAGGTCGCGCTCGCCGTGCAGCGCCTGGCGCAGCAAGACACCATCGACATAATCACCCACGTCTACGCGCAAATCGTCCACAAGGACTACTACATGCAAGAGGAGGACGATAGGACGCCGACCTTCTTGGAGCGCAGGGCAACCTTGGACGACACTGTTCAGAAGCACGTTGAGCTCGCCGCCAACGCCGCTCCTCCTCACACGTCGGTTGGTGACCCGACGCACTAGGGCGTGAGGATGTCGTTGAACGTTGATGGATCCATATGTATTTTTATCTTTCCGTCAAATCCATGTAGTAGTATATGATACTATAGTAATTGTCTTACCTTTCGCATCAACTTCATAATTTTCGTACGTACTCCATGCATGAACGGCGCCAGAACCAAACTTCTCATTACTCTAGTCAAAATCGTTATTTTCTATCTATGGTCGCGCCATGGAGCAGAACCAAAATTTACAAGTTAGGAGTTCAAAAGGAAAAGCCTGCCGTGTTCGCGTCGCACCCCCACACGGTTGGTCTGGCACGCCGCTCAAGCGGGAATGCGTGCGGTGTTGCATTTTCACTTACAAGTGGGACCGCAGTTGAGCAAACTGACTATCGGCAAACCCCCACCCCGCCACCGCGCGATGGCTGAGAAAACAGGAGGGAGAAGAGATGGATGTAGCATGGACTCCAAGAAAATTGGTGTCGGATGGGACTCGTGTGGGTGGCGTGTGCCGTACTACTAGACGTGAATGCTAGTTATGGCCCATGCCACCCCAGTATATCGAGCCTATATCGAGGTACTAGAACAAATTTCCTGCAGTCCGTGCTCAGCCCTCCTCTATCTCTCTTCTCAGCCAACCAGCAGACGCACGGAGCCCATCGTCTGTTTGCTCACATGCGGCCCCACATGTCAGTGAAAACGCAAGAGGACCCACTGAACCTGCACATCTTTCACCTCGACGTGCTGGTGATGAAAAACAAATCCAATAAAGATCTTCGGTGGCCGCTTTTGGAGTTACTCAAGAATAGTAAGATTCTATTTACAGTTTAACCCGAGATGCACATCTCGTGGCTTCAACTACCACTCTATTTTCTTTCATGACACGACCTGGATGCTGGATGTCCCACGTGTCGGCAAAAGGAGGAAGAACCCGACCAAATCTTACTACTCTTGAGTAACTCCAAAAGCGGCAAAAACATGGAGCAGAAGAACCTCCACAAAAGGCTCGTCGTCACTGTGCATAGCCTGAAAAAGCAGAAGCGGAAGCTCAAAACTGCGGAAGATGCACTCAGAATCAGACGGAGCAAAGTACGCAACACCGCAGACAAATATGCCGGCAGTCGCCGCACAAAAAGCTATCCAAAGCGAAAGCTACTGCCTGAATTTGACGAGGAGGCCTTAGAGCCCCCGCAGTCAAAAAATAGGAAAGCCATCCGGTCGGATGGACGACCGCATGGCCAGCATGGAGCGGCAAGCGGCACCGCACACCAGCCGGCACGCGATCCACCAAAGGATCCGCATCAAAAAGACGGCCCAGCCAGATCTATATATGGGCCAAGAAAGCAAGCTCTAGTAAGCAATGCAACACAACAAATATCCGAACATCACGGCACACCCAAATACAGGGGTGCCGCACACCCCCTATGTTTCGCCGATGAGGTGCTGGACCATGAATTTCCAGCG
The DNA here is from genome assembly GCF_003073215.2 of Triticum urartu. Lineage (NCBI taxonomy): Eukaryota > Viridiplantae > Streptophyta > Magnoliopsida > Poales > Poaceae > Triticum > Triticum urartu. Next base: position 294,934,733 of record NC_053022.1, read on the forward strand.
GGATTCAAGCTCGTAAACATAGAGGCGTACGACGGAACAACAAACCCTGGGGTCCGGATCGAGGATTATATCCTCCACATACACATGGCCAGAGGAGATGGCCTCCACGCCATAAAATACTTACCCCTCAAGCTTAAAGGGCCAGCCCGGCATTGGCTCAAAAGCCTTCCCGAAAACACCATTGGAAGTAGGGAAGAGCTTGAGGATGCTTTCCGGGCAAATTTTCAAGGGACCTATGTCCGCCCCCCGGATGCAGACGATCTCAGTCATATAACTCAACAGCCCGGAGAGTCAGCCCGGAAATTCTGGAACAGATTTCTTACTAAAAAGAATCAGATAGTCGACTGTCCGGACGCTGAAGCCCTAGCAGCTTTTAAGCACAACGTTCGAGACAAATGGCTCGCCAGACACCTCGGCCAAGAAAAGCCAAGAACAATGGTCGCATTAACAAGCCTCATGACCCACTTTTGTGCAGGAGAGGACAGCTGGTTGGTAAGATGTAGCACCAGCGACCCAAGTACATCCGAAGTTAGGGATGGAAACGGAAAACCCCGACGCAGCAAGGACCAGCGCCGTAATAAGGGAAACAGCCCAATGAGCACGGTGGTCAACGCCGGATTCAAAAGCTCGCAGCAGAATCAGAGAAATCCGCCCCTCAAGGATAACAGGGACGAGCTATCCAACTTAAACAAAATCTTGGACAAGATATGTCAAATACACAGTACTCCCGGGAAGCCTGCGAACCATACCCACAGAGATTGTTGGGTTTTCAAGCAAGCCGGCAAGCTCAACGCCGAACACAAGGGGCTCGACACACCAAGTGAGGACAACGATGAACCCCACAAGCAGAGCACCAGGAAACAAAAGGATTTCCCACAAGAAGTCAAAACAGTAAACTTACTTCACGTGACGAACAGAATGGCGCCACCAGAGATACGCGCCATACGGCCTATCCCAAAGGAGTCTCGCCAATGGTTGTTAAAACCAATCACCTTCGACCATCAGGATTACTCTAGAAGTATCCGGAACGCAAGCTGGACTGCCTTGGTATTAGATCCAATAATCGGCGGACTCCACTTTACAAATGTCCTGATGGACGGCGGCAGTGGTCTAAACCTGTTATACCAGGACACAATCCGCAACATGGGGATAGACCCAACAAAAATTCGCCATAGCAAAATCTCCTTTCAAGGGGTAACACCAGGCCCGGATGCCCGCTGTATGGGTTCTCTCCGGCTAGAAGTTATGTTCGGCTCCCCCGATAACTTCCGTCGCGAACAGCTAACTTTCCACATCGCCCCATTCTCAAGTAGCTATCAAGCACCGCTGGGACGCGAAGCTTTCGCCCGCTTTAACGCAATACTGCATTATGCATCTCTTACGCTTAAGATGCCCGGTCCACGAGGCATCATCTCATTAAAGGGAAAACACTGAGTGTTCCCCCACGCGGAAAACAGTGCGGCTGCCTTGACAGCCCCACAATAAAGTGGCTTCACCAGCCAAAGCATCTAAACAGGTCGTCAAGACCACAGACACGGCTAGACGAGTCCGGCATAAACATACAATTGATAAAGGCTTAATAGACGTATACCCCTGTACTAGGGGCTCCGCGCATATAAAACAAGAGACAATAAAGCTCAATTTTACCCATTTCGATTTATACTTCGTTTATTTAGCATAACTTATGTTCGGCACAATCTTTCTTTAACTAAGTTCCTCTATTTTACAAATGAACACCGTGCTACGCCAGTCCAAGATACGGCACAACGGAGACACAGGCGCAGATGTGCAGCAGGGACCCGTTCCAAGGATTCTTTTCAGATTAAGACCCTGCGTAAACCTTTTTTCCTGTCTCTTGTTGATACACATCCCCTTGTTTCTTGATATAACCAAGGAGGAGGCTGGCGTTTTGGCATGTGGCCACATCAGAATTTTGCGCGTACCTGGACACTAGGGGCTTATTACTAAGGGCATTATCCCGCCCGCCCTCATAAAGACCGAATACCTTAGGGAGTGTTCGGCGTCGAGAGTTTGGCCTTATATGCATCAGCTCTGAATCATGTCTTTGGTCAAATGTTGGGTTTGCCCGGCTCCTGTGTTTTGCTGCCTTATGTTCCGCTCTATCGGCTAAGGCAGCACCAGGAGAACTACTGCGATTGTGCCCCGGTTCGGCCAGGCGAGCACCTCAGTAGAGAAAGCCGAAAACTGACTATCATGATATAGCGTGAGACTGTTCAACCACTCGATGACTTACCGGAATCTTTAGTATTCCTCCGCATTAACGAAGGGCCGTTTCCCGGCCAGGCACATACGCGCCCCGAGTTCGGGCGAGCGCATGCACCACCAGGGGCTCTATAAGTAGCCTCACTGTCAAACTCCTATGGCTAAGTGAAAGTGATAAAGCATGATAGTCCGATTGCCTAGTTCGCTGTGCTATCACCTCCTTTGTAGGACCAAGACGTTGGATCAAGTGTGAAAATGCGCCTTCTGCGAACACCCCCGCATTATATTCGTGGGGGCTGAAGCCGACGACTGCCATCTTTCAGATTATATATACATATATGTTAAACGGCCGCACAGGAGGTATCATAATACTTGCAGGCACAAGTATAAAAAGCTTCTACAATTTATCAAAATATTGTTTTACAATAATACATGCTATTCGAATATAGTATCCTTCGAGCACTGAGTCTCTATTAAACGATCGCCTTGCAGAACTTCCTGAAAATAGCGCTCGGCAGGTACTCGGCTTCCATCCGAGTCCGGGGATGCAACAGCGGTGGCTTCCATTTCCGCCCAGTATGTCTTGACACGGGCAAGAGCCATCCGCGCACCCTCTATGCACGCTGACCGCTTCATCGCATTGATATGCGGCGCTGCACCAAGGAACTGCTGCACCAAGTTGAAATAAGTTTTCGGCTCTGGCCTCTCTGGCCACAGATGACTCACGACATACTTCATGGCGAGTCCGGACAACCTATTTAGCTCGGCCCATTCGGCCAAACGATCGGCTAATGACAGTGGACGCTCTGGATTGTAGAACTGCGACTAGAAGAGCTTTTCCACTTCGCAATCTTCTTGATCTCGGAAGTGCTCGGCCGCATCTGCGACACTCGCTGCTAAATCCAGATAGGTGTCTGCCGTACTCCACATCTGGTCTAACGGAGCATGTTTAGGATAACAGAACTTCCTCCGCAGCATAAAGGGCTTTCCAGCCGCGATTTCTCCGGCCTGACGCAGCTCCTCCCTCACAGCTCTCATCGCAGAGCGAGCATCCTTGGCATCGGCAACGGCCTTCTTCAGGTCCGTCTGTTCCGCCCGATGTTCTTTTTCAAGAAGCTTGCAACGGTCAGCAGCGTTCTTCAGCTTCATGGCCATCTCGGCCATTTCCTTCTTGCTTTGGCAGTGAGCAGCCTGTTCGGCTTTCAGCTCTTCAATTGCCTTTTCGGCAGCCGCATCACTTTTCCTGGCTTGCTCCTTGGCTCGGGCAAGTTCCGCCCGAAGATTCTCCATGGTAGCAGCACCATCTGCATCAAGTGCACACATTGTAAGATACTGGCATAAAGCTCCTCTTACCAGGCGCCGCCGAAGGAATTACATACCTTGTGCCTCGTCAAGCCGCTTGTTGACAAGCGCGATGTCGGCATCTGCCACGTCAAATTGCCGCTTTAGCTCGGCAAATCCATCAGTCCGGCTGGCCACCGGACACTTTGCCACCTACATATAAAGGTGGCATATTAGACCTGGGATTATGATCCTCTATGCGCCGTCACTTTTGACAACACACAGAGTCTCAGGGGCTACTATCTACACAAAAAGGGTACATTATTTCACGTACCTCAAAACCTGTCAGTAAACTCCTGACGGCCTCGTGCAATCCGCTCTCCGTGGATGAAATCCTCTCAATCACCGTACCCATCAATGCACGGTGCTCCTCTGAGATAGATGCTCGCCCTAGCAGATCCTTCAGCTCCTCCGACCGCGCACCAGATGGCGTCGGACTCGTCCGATGGCCCTTTTCGAAGGCCGGACGCGGAGGGCTTTGGGGGGCCATATGACTACCTTCCGGCCCTGCCGGATTCGGAGAAACCCTCCGTGACGATACCTCAGGGTCGCCTGCCTCGCAGGGTGGTACGGCAGGGGGAGGCGTTCCGCTCTCCATCATCTCCGGAAGAAGATCCCCCAAAGATGAGCTCTGCTGAGAAGGGCTAAGATCCGAGGTACAAGGTAAATTTTCGATTACTTTTCTCAGATATAAAGCAGGGATTTCTCTTGTTTCTTAAAAAGAAAACTCCTCTCTACTTACGGCTTGGTGGAGGGTTGATCCCCTTGAGGGCATAATTCGGCCGAAGTATCCGCCAGCACAGGACCCTCTGGCGAATATTTCTTCCCCCGCTTTAAGGCCATGGTCTCCGGGTCTTCTGAGGCGGTCCTCTTCTTCCCCTGAGGAGAGGAATTTTCTATTCCTCCCTTCCGGACAATCGCCTTTGAGGAGGCTGTAGCTTCCTTGTCCCCTCCCTCGCTTCCCTTTGAAGGCACAACCTCCAACATCCTGACTAGCACGGGACCCGGCATGGTCTCGGGGAGGGGGGGCGGACACCTGATTAGCTTTGCTTTCGCTACCCACTCATGTTTAAAGGACAGCTCTTTTAGGGGCAATTTTATGATAAGTATACGGATAGCGAGTCCGGGCACGAGGCTACTTACTTGAGTATTCGGACGATTGCATCTCAGACATGCATCCTCCGTAGAATCAGGACACACTACTTGTGGTCCGAAGAACAATTTGTACATCTCAACGAGCGTCATGCCAAGAAAATGTTGGAGAACTCGTGGTCCCTCCGGGTTGAATTCCCACAGGCGGAGGGGGCGACGTTTGCAGGGCAGAACTCGGCGAATTAACATAACCTGCGTCACCACGACCAGACTGATGTCTCTTTCTAGGAGATCTCGGATGTGGCCCTGCAACAGGGGCACGTCCTTTGCCGGCCCCCAGTCCAGACCCGTATTGACCCATGACACCGGTCGTGGTGGGGGACCCGAGTGAAAGGCAGGTGGCGCCACCCACTTAGGGGCCCTGGGAGCGGTAATATAAAACCACTCTCGTTGCCATAAGCTGGGCTCCTCTTGAAAAGAGCCCTTGGGCCATGGAGTACCAGCATTCTTGCTTATAAAAGCACCTCTGCACTCCACGTGTCGTCCCTCGATCATCTTCCGCTCTACTTTGAAGGTCTTGAGCCATAGTCCAAAGTGAGGAGTGATACGGAGGAAGGCTTCACACACGACGATGAATGAGGAAATATGGAGGATGGACTCCGGGGCTAAGTCATGAAATTCCAGCCCATAATAATACATGAGCCCCCTCACGAAGGGATCTGTCGGGAAGCCTAGCCCCCGAAGGAAGTAAGACATGAACACCACACTCTCACCGGGCTTGGGAGTGGGAATGGCCTGCCCTTGAGCAGGTAGCCTATGCGAGATTTCGCCGGTCAAGAACCTGGCCTCTCTCAACTTCAGCACGTCCTCCTCCGTGACGGAGGGGGGCATCCATCGGCCTCAAAGGTCGGAACCGGACATTGTCAAAGGTCCGAAGCGCCTGAAATCTAGAGCCTTGGGTGTTGGAACTTGAGGCAAAGGGCGAACTCGTTTGAGATTGAAAGAAAGGAGTAAGGCCTTGGTCTCTTTATAAGAGGTTGAATACCAAGGGCCTTCCCCATGACCGTTTGGGACTCGCCTTTGATCGAGAAAATGTACCAACGGGTACGGTTGGGTTACCCACGCCCGTATTGATGAGAATCCCGGAATAAGGGGACACGATATCTGCTTTAACAAGATGTGCCAAGGAAACCGCCTCGCTAAACGCGCTGAGGTGGGACAATAAAACGATTCGAATAAAGACTTGGTCGTGGTGTGATGTCACGCTACGGAATACGTCAGCATATTAGATTTGTGTAAATATTATTCACTCTATGGCAATATGTGGAAACTTATTTTGCAGAGCCGGACACTACCTTTGTGTTCAAAATCTTCTATGAAGTACTTGGAGGAGGAACCCGCCTTGCAATGCCGAAGACAATCTGGGCGCCAGACTCGTCGTCATTGAAGCCTGGTTCAGGGGCTACTGAGGGAGTCCTGGATTAGGGGGTGTCCGGATGACCGGACTATACCTTCGGCCGGACTCCTAGACTATGAAGATACAAGATTGAAGACTTTGTCCCGTGTCCGGAAGGGACTTTCCTTGGCGTGGAAGGCAAGCTTGGCGATACGGATATGTAGATCTCCTACCATTGTAACCGACTCTGTGTAACCCTAGCCCTCTCCGGTGTCTATATAAACCGGAGAGTTTTAGTCCGTAGGACGAACAACAATCATACCATAGGCTAGCTTCTAGGGTTTAGCCTCTCTGATCTCGTGGTAGATCTACTCTTGTACTACCCACATCATAAATATTAATCAAGCAGGACGTAGGGTTTTACCTCCATCAAGAGGGCCCGAACCTGGGTAAAACATCGTGTCCCCTACCTCCTGTTACCATCCGGCCTAGACGCATAGTTCGGGACCACCTACCCGAGATCCGCCGGTTTTGACACCTACAGCCATCGTCATCACCAACGCTCCTCTCATCGGGAGAGGGCAATCTCCATCAACATCTTCATCAGCACCATCTCCTCTCAAAACCCTAGTTCATCTCTTGTATCCAATTCTTGTCTCCATGTCCGGGATTGGTACTAGTAGGTTGCTAGTAGTGTTAATTAGTCCTTGTAGTTGACGCTAGTTGGTTTATTTGGTGGAAGATCATATGTTCAGATCCTATATGCATATTAATACCCCTCTGATTATGAACATGATTATGCTTTGTGAGTAGTTACGTTTGTTCCCGAGGACATGGGAGAAGTCTTGCTATTAGTAGTCATGTGAATTTGGTATTTGTTCGATATTTTGATGAGATGTATGTTGTCTCTCCTCTAGTGGTGTTATGTGAACATCGACTACATAACACTTCACCATTATTTGGGCCTAGAGGAAGGCATTGGGAAGTAATAAGTAGATGATGGGTTGGTAGAGTGACAGAAGCTTAAACCCTAGTTTATGCGTTGCTTCGTAAGGGGCTGATTTGGATCCATATGTTTCATGTTGTGGTTAGGTTTACCTTAATACTTTTGTTGTAGTTGTGGATGCTTGCAATAGAGGTTAATCATAAGTGGGATGTTTGTCCAAGTAAGGACAGCACCCAAGCACCGGTCCACCCACATACCAAATTATCAAAGTACCGAACGCGAATCATGTGAACGTGATGAAAACTAGCTTAACGATATTCCCATGTGTCCTCGGGAGCGCTTTTCTCTATATTAGAGTTTGTACAGGCTTGTCCTTTGCTACAAAAAGGATTGGGCCACCTTGCTGTACTTTATTTACTTTTGTTACTTGTTGCTCGTTACAAATTATCCTATCACATAACTATCTGTTACCACTTATTTCAGTACTTGCAGAGAATACCTTGCTGGAAACTGCTTATCATTTCCTTCTGCTCCTCGTTGGGTTCGACACTCTTACTAATCGAAAGGACTATGATAGATCCCCTATACTTGTGGGTCATCACATAACAACGAGAGGGGGGAGTGTTGTCCATGTACCCTCGTAGACTATAAGCGGAAGCGTTATGACAACATGGTTGATGTAGTCGTACGTCTTCACGATCTGACCGATCCTAGCACCGAAGGTACGGCACCTCCGCGATCTGCACACGTTCAGCTCGGTGACGTCCCACGAACTCTAGATCCAGCTGAGGTCGAGGGAGAGTTTCGTCAGCACGACGGCGTGATGATGGTGATGATGAATTTACAGACATAGGACTTCGCCTAATCTCTACAACAATATGACCGAGGTGGAAATCTGTGGAGGGGGGAGCATCGCACACGGCTAAATAATCAACTTGTGTGTCTATGGGGTGCCCCTGCCCTCGTATATAAAGGAGTGGAGGAGGGGGAGGGCCGGCCCTCTCATGGCGCGCCCAAGGGGGAGTCCTACTCTCGGTGGGAGTAGGATTCCCGCTTCCCTAGTTGGAGTAGGGGGGGGGGGGGGGGGGGGGGGGGGGGGGGGGGGGGGGGGGGCGGCCCCCCAACCAATTCGGATTGGGCTTGGGGGGCACACCCTCCACCTTGGCCGCCTCCTCCTCCCTCCCACTAAGTCCCAATAAGGCCCATACACTCCCCGGGGGGTTCCGGTAACCCCCCAGTACTCCGTCAAATGCCCGAACTCACCCGGAACCATTCCGATGTCCAAACATAGCCTTCCAATATATCAATCTTTATGTCTCGACCATTTTGACACCCCTCGTCATGTCTGTGATCACATCCGGGACTCCGAACAACCTTCGGTATATCAAAACACATAAACTCATAATACCAATCGTCATCGAACGTTAAGCGTGCGGACCCTACAGGTTCGAGAACTATGTAGACATGACCGAGACTCATCTCCGGTCAATAACCAATAGCAGAACCTGGATGCTCATATTGGTTCCTACATATTCTACGAATATCTTTATCAGTCAAACCGCGTAACAACATACGTTGTTCCTTTTGTCATCGGTATGTTACTTGCCCGAGATTTAATCGCCGGTATCTCAATACCTAGTTCAATCTCATTACCGGGAAGTCGCTTTACTCGTTCTGTAATGCATCATCCCACAACTAACTCATTAGTCACATTGCTTGCAAGGCTTATAGTGATGCGCATTATCGAGAGGGCCCAGAGATACCTCTCCGACAATCGGAGCGACAAATCCTAATCTCGATCTATGCCGAATCAACGAACACCATAGGAGACACCTATAGAGCATCTTTATAATCACCCAGTTACGTTGTGACGTTTGATACCACACTAAGTGTTCCTCCAGTATTCGGGAGTTGCATAATCTCATAGTCATAGGAACATGTATAAGTCATGAAGAAAGTAATAGCAATAAACTAAACGATCATAGTGCTAAGCTAACGGATGGGTCTAGTCCATCACATCATTCTCTAATGATGTCATCCCGTTCATCAAATGACAACACATGTCCATGGCTAGGAAACTTAACCATCTTTGATTAACGAGCTAGTCAAGTAGATGCATACTAGGGACACTCTGTTTGTCTATGTATTCACACATGTACTAAGTTTCCGGTTAATACAATTCTAGCATGAATAATAAACATTTATCATGATATAAGGAAATATAAATAACAACTTTATTATTGCCTCTAGGGTATATTTCCTTCACAAGACCCAACCGTTAGCATAGCATATGATCATTCAGTTTATTGCTACTGCTTTCTTAATGTCAAATACATGTTTCTTCGACCATGAGATCATGCAACTCCAGGACTCCGGAGGAATGCCTTGTGTGCCATCAAACATCACAATGTAACTAGGTGATCATAAAGGTGCTCTATAGGTATCTCTGAAGGTGCTTGTTGATTTGGTGTGAATTAAGATTGGGATTTGTCACTCCGTATGACAGAGAGGTATCTCTGGGCCCTCTCGATAATACAACATCACAAGAAGCTTGCAAGCAAAGTGACTAAGGAGTTAGTTAAAAGATGATGTATTGTGGAACGAGTAAATAGAGTTGTCCGTAATTAGGTTGAACTAGGTATGGAGATACCGACGATCAAAACTCGGGCAAGTAACATACCGACAGACAAAGGGAACTATGTATGTTGTCATAAAGGTTCGACCAATAAAGATCTTCGTAGAATATGTAGGAACCAATATGGGCATATAGGTACCGCTATTGGTTATTGACCGGAGAAGCGTCTCGGTCATGTCTACATCATTCTCGATCCCGTAGGGTCCGCACGCTTAACGTTTGTTGACGATATAGTATTATATGAGTTATGTATGTTTGTGACCGAATGTTGTTCGGAGTCCCGGATGAGATCAAGGACATGAAGAGGAGCTCTGGAATGGTCCGGTGGTAAAGATTGATATATATGATGATAGTATTCGATCTCAGAAGGGTTCCGGAATACATCGGATAATTATCGGATCACCGAAAGGGGTTCCGAAAGGCCACGGGAAGTTGCTGGGCCAAGGGGTAAAGCCCACGAGGCTTTACGTTGGTGCACAAAGAAGTTGTATGGAAGGCAGGGGCTAGACGCCAGGGTTCATGGCATCTACCCCCGGGATAAACCCTAGAGTCGGTGGCATCTACGTAAACGCCGGGAACTGTGGCGTTTAGCCCTCGAGTTCGAGAAGGACTCTTGCCTTGCATGCCAAACCAACTTTGAGGAGGCTCTTTCTCCAAGAAACGACCCCAAGGCTCAACATGTAAATAGAGGGGCAGGGCTAGCACCCGGAACACATCAACATTCACCAAGCCATCATGATAAAGCAAGCAATCCAACACACGAGCACACAAAAAGCAAATGAAGAAGACAAACGGAAGAAGGTCGAAGAAGAGGCGAATCTTTTCGGAAATCGTTTTAGAAGTGGGGGAGAGGAAAACGAGAGGCGAATGCCAAATAATGTAATGCGAGGGATGAGAGTTTATGATGGGTACTTGGTATGTCTCCGTTTGGCGTAGATCTCCCGGGCAACGGCGCCAGAAATTGGCAAGTTGATGGGAGACAAATCTTGACTTGACTTGGCGTAAATCTCACCGGCAATGGCGCCAGAAATTCTTCCTGCTACCTCTTGAGCTTGCATTGGTTTTTCCGTTGAAGAGGAAAGGGTGATGCAACAAAGTAGAGTAAGTATTTCCCTTAGTTTTGAGAACCAAGGTATCAATCCAGTAGGAGACAACGCGACAAGCCACCCAATACCTGCACAAACAAACACCAACTTGCACCCAACGCGATAAAGGGGTTGTCAATCCCTTCATGGTTATTTGCAAAGTGAGATCTGATATATATATGGATAAACGGTAAAGTAATAGTTTTGGTATTTTTGGTTTATGGAAAGGAAAGTAAAAGATTGCAAAGAAAGTAAATCGGAAACTAAAATTATAGATCAAAAACTTATATGATGGAAAATAGACCCGAGGGTCATAGGTTTCACTAGAGGCTTCTCTCAAGATAGAAATTATTACATGGATGAACAAATTACTGTCGAGCAATTGATAGAAAAGCGCAAAGTTATGACGATATCTAAGGCAATGATCATGAATATAGGCATCACGTCCATGTCAAGTACACCGAAACGAGTCTGCATCTACTACTATTACTCCACACATCGACCGACTCCCGCCTGCATCTAGAGTATTAAGTTCACAAGAACAGAGTAATGCATTAAGTAAGATGACATGATGTAGCGGAATTAACTCAAGCAATATGATGAAAACCCCATCTTGTTATCCTCGATGGCAACAATACAATACGTGTCGGTTCCCCTTTTGTCACTAGGATCGAGCGCCGCAAGATTGAACCCAAAGCTAAGCACTTCTCCCATTGCAAGAAAAACCAATCTAGTTGGCCAAACCAAATCGATAGTTCGAAGAGACTTGCAAAGATATCAAATCATGCATATAAGAATTCAGAGGAGATTCAAATAATATTCATAGATAAGCTGATCATAAATCCTCAATTCATCGGATCTCGGCAAACACGCCGCAAAAGAGTATTACATCGAATAGATCTCCAAGAACATTGAGGAGAACATGGTATTCAGAATAAAAGAGAGAGAAGAAGCCAACTAGCTACTAGCTATGGACCCGTAGGTCTGTGTAAACTACTCACGCTTCATCGGAGAGGCAATGGTGTTTATATAGAAGCCCTCCATGATCGAATCCCCCTCCGATAGGATGCCAGAAAAGGTCCCTAGATGGGATCTCACGGGTACAGAAGGTTGCGGCGATGGAAAAATGCTTTCGTGGCTCCCTTGGAAGTTTTGGGGTATATGAGAATATATAGGAGGAAGATCTAGGTGAGGGGGTCACCGAGGGGTCCACAAGGTCGGGGGCCGCACCCTACCCCCTAGGCGCGCCCTCCACCCTTGTGGCCGCCTCGTGGTTCTTCTGACTTGCACTCAAAGTCTCCTGGGTGTCTTCTGGTCGAAGAAAAATCATTGCGAAAGTTTTATTCCGTTTGGACTCCGTTTGATATTCGTTTTCTGCGAAACTCTAAAACAAGGAAAAACATAAACTGGCACTGGGCTCTAGGTTAATAGGTCAGTCCCAAAAATCATATAAAATAGCATATAAATTCATGTAAAACATCCAAAACAGACAAAATAATAGCATGGAACAATCAAAAATTATAGATATGTTGGAGACGTATCAAGCATCCCCAAGCTTAATTCCTGCTCGTCCTCGAGTAGGTAAATGATAAAAACAGAATTTTTGATGTGGAATGCTACCTAACATATTTATCCATGTAATTCTCTTTATTGTGGCATGAATGTTCAGATCCGTAAGATTCAAAACAAAAGTTTAATATTGACATAAAAACAATAATACTTCAAGCATACTAACAAAATAATTATGTCTTCTCAAAATAACATGGCCAAAGAAAGCTTATCCCTGCAAAATCATATAGTCTAGCTATGCTCCATCTTCATCACACAGAATATTTAAATCATGCACAACCCCGATGACAAGCCAAGCGATTGTTTCATACTTTTGATGTTCTCAAACCTTTTCAACTTTCACGCGATACAAGAGCGTGAGCCATGGAGATAGCGCTATAGGTGGAATAGACAGTGGTTGTGGAGAAGAAAAACTGAAGGAGATAGTCTCACATCAACTAGGCGTATCAACGGGCTATGGAGATGCCCATTAATAGATATCAATGTGAGTGAGTAGGGATTGCCATGCAACGGGTGCACTAGAGCTATAAGTTTATGAAAGCTCAAATAGAAAACTGAGTGGGTGTGCATCCAACTCGCCTGCTCACAAAGACCTAGGGCATTTTGAGGAAGCCCATAATTTGAATATACAAGCCAAGTTCTATAATGAAAATTCCCACTAGTATATGAAAGTGATATCACAGGAGACTCTCTATCATGAAGATCATGGTGATACTTTGAAGCACAAGTGTGGTAAAAGGATAGTAGCATTGCCACTTCTCTCTTTCATCTCTTTTTTTGGTTGGGCCTTCTCTCATTTTTGGCCTCTTTTTTTCGTCTGGAGTCTCATCCCGTCTTGTGGGGGAATCATAGTCTCCATCATCCTTTCCTCACATGGGACAATGCTCTAATAATTAAGATCATCACACTTTTATTTACTTACAACTCAAAAATTACAACTCAATACTTAGAACAAAATATGACTATGTGAATGCCTCCAGCTATGTACAGGGATGTGCAATGAATCAAGAGCGACATGTATAAAAAATGATGAATGGTGGCTTTGCCAGAAATACGATGTCAACTACATGATCTTGCAAAGCAATATGACAATGATGGAACGTGTCATAACAAACGGAACGGTGGAAAGTTGCATGGCAATATATCTTGAAATGGCTATGGAAATGCCATAATAGGTAGGTATGGTGGCTGTTTTGAGGAAGGATATGTGCTGGGTTTATGGTACCGGCAAAAGTTGTGCGGTACTAGAGAGGCTAGCAATGGCGGAAATGTGAGAGTGCGTATAATCCACGGACTCAACATTAGTCATAAAGAACTCACATACTTATTGCAAAAATCTATTAGTCATCATAACAAAGTACTACGCACATGCTCCTAGGGGGATATATTGATAGGAAAAGACCATCGCTCGTCCCCGACCGCCACTCATAAGGAAGACAATAAATAAATAAACCATGCTCCGACTTCATCACATAACGGTTCATCATACATGCACGCTACGGGACTCACAAACTCTAACACAAGTATTTCTCAAATTCACAACTACTCACTAGCATGAATCTAATATCACCATCTTCATATCTCAAAACAATCATAAGGAATCAAACTTCTCATAGTATTCAATGCACTCTATATGAAAGTTTTTATTATATCCCTCTTGGATGCCTATCATATTAGGACTAATTTTATAACCAAAGCAAATTACCATGTTGTTCTAAAGGCTCTCAAAATAATGTAAGTGAAGTACGAGAGTTCATTAATTTATATAAAATAAAACCACTATCGTGCTCTAAAGAGATATAAGTGAAACACCAGAGCAAATTTGCCTAGCTCAAAAGATATAAGTGAAGCACATAGAGTATTCTAATAAATCACGATTCATGCGTGTCTCCCAAAAGGTGTGTACAGCAAGGATGATTGTGGCAAACTAAAAATCAAATACTCAAATCATACAAGACGCTCCAAGCAAAACACATATCATGTGGTGAATAAAAATATAGCCTCAAGTAAAGTTACCGATAGACGAAGACGAAAGAGGGGATGCCTTCCAGGGGCATCCCCAAGATTAGGCCCTTTGGCCTCCTTGAATATTACCTTGGGGTGCCTTGGTAATCCCCAAGCTTAGGCTCTTGCCACTCCTTATTCCATAGTCCATCAAATCCTTACCCAAAACTTGAAAACTTCACAACACAAAACTTCAACAGAAAATCTCATAAGCTCCGTTAGTATAAGAAAATAAATCACCACTTTTTGTACTGTTGTGAACTCATTATTATTTATATTGGTGTAATATCTACTGTATTCCAACTTTTCCATGGTTCATACCCCCCGATACTAGCCATAGATTCATCAAAATAAGCAAACAACACGCGAAAAACAGAATCTGTCAAAACAGAACAGTCTGTATCAATCTGGATATTTAGAATACTTTTGTAACTCCAAAAATTCTTAGAAATTGGTAAGTCCTAGAAAAATTGTTTATTAATAATATGAAAAAAGAATCACTATTTTATCATGCCTCTATTAAAAATTAAAACTAATCTCCTGGGCGCAAAAGTTTCTGTTTTTCAGCAGGATCAAATCAACCATTACCGTAAGCTATCCCAAAGGTCTTACTTGGCACACACACTAACTAAAACATAAAACCACATCTAAACAGATGCTATATGAATTATTTATTGCAAAACATAACATAAAAAGCAAAAACAAAAATAAAATTGGGTTGCCTCCCAACAAGCGCTATTGTTTAACGCCCCTAGCTAGGCATAAAACACGAATAGATTCAAATGTTATCATCTTTGGTATGCAATCCATAAATGGCTCTCATAACAGATTCATAAGGAAATTTAATTTTCTTTCTTGGAAAGTGTTCCATGCCCTTCCTTAACGGAAATTGAAATGTATTATTTCCTTCTTTCATATCAATAATGCACCAATCGTTCTAAGGAAAAGTCTACCAAGAATAATAGGACATGTAGGATTGCAATCTATTATAAGAACAATGAAATCTACAGGCACATAATTCCTATTAGCAACAATAACAACATCATTCATTCTTACCATAGGTTTCTTAATAGTGGAATCTGTAAGATGCAAATTTAAAGAACAATCATCAAATTCACGGAAACCTAACACATCACATAAAGTTTTCGGAATCGTGGAAACACTAGCACCCAAATCACACAAAGCATAGCACTCGTAATCTTTAATATTAATCTTAATAGTAGGTTCCCACTCATCATAAAGCTTTCTAGGGATAGAAACTTCCAATTGAAGCTTTTCTTCAAAAGATTTCATCATAGCATCAACGATGTGTTTAGTAAAAGCTTTGTTTTGATTATAAGCATGAGGAGAATTCAATATGGATTGCAACAAGGAAATATAATATATTAAAGAACAATTATCATAATTAAATTCCTTGAAATCCAAAAGAGTGGGTTCATTTCTACGTAAAGTTTTGACCTCTCCAATCCCACTTTTATCAATTTTTGCATCAAGATCTAAAAACTCCGAATCATTGGGACGCCTTCTAACTAAAGTTGAATCATATCCAGTCCCATATTTATCAAGATTTACATTGGAAAACAAAGATTCAATAGGAGTTACATCAATCACTTTAAGATCTTCATCATTATTTTCACGGAAATTAGAAGAACACGCTTTTATAAACCAATCTTTCTTAGCAAGCATCTTAGCGGTTCTTTATTTGCACTCATCAATGGAAATTCTCATGGCTTTTAGAGACTCATTGATATCATGCTTAGGTGGAATAGATCTAAGTTTCAAATAATCAACATCAAGAGAAATTCTATCCTTGTTCCTAGCCAAATCATCAATCTTAAGCAATTTTTGTTCAATCAAAGCATTGAAATTCTTTTGTGAACTAACAAATTCTTTAACACTATTCTCAAAATCAGAGGGCATATTATTATAATCTCCATAAGAATTTTTGTAGGAATTACCATAATTATTAGAGGAATTACTAGGAAACGGCCTAGGATTAAAATTACCGCTATATGCGTTATTACCAAAATTGTTCCTACCAACAAAATCCACATCCATAGATTCATTGTTGTTTTCAATCAAAGTAGATAAAGGCATATCATTAGGATCAATACGGTCACTCTTGCTAGTAAATAATTTCATAAGCTCATCCATCTTTCCACTCCAAACATTAATCTCTTCAATAGCATGCACTTTTTTACTAGTGGAAGATCTTTCGGTATGACATTGAGAATAAATAACTATAATATTATCTAGGAGTTCAGTAGCTTCTCCTAAGGTAATTTCCATATAAGTACCTCCCGCGGCCGAATCTAAAAGATTTCTAGAAGCAAAATTCAATCTGGCATAAAAAGTTTTGTATAATCATCCACAAATTCAAACCATGTGTAGGGCAATTTCTAATCATCCATTTCATCCTCTCCCAAGATTGTGCAACATGTTCATGATAGTGTTGCTTAAAATTCATAATATCGTTCCTAAGGGAGATGATCTTAGTGGGAGGAAAATACTTGGAAATAAAAGCATCTTCACACTTGTTCCATGAATCAATACTATTTTTAGGCAAAGATGAAAACCAAGTTTTAGCGTGATCCCTAAGCGAGAACGGAAATAGCTTCAATATAGCAATATCATTATCCACATATTTTTTCTTTTGCTCACAGAAATCAACGAAGTTATTAAGATGGGATGCGACATCTTCATTGTGAAGGATGGAAAATTGATCTTTCATAACAAGATTCAGCAAAGCGGTATTAATCTCACAAGATTCTGCATTAGCATCGGGAGAAATCGGAGTACTAATAAAATCATTGTTGTTGGTATTGGAAAAGTCACACAATTTGGTATTATCTTGAGCCATCATGACAAAGCAAGCAATCCAACACATGAGCACACAAAAAGCAAATGAAGAAGACGGACAGAAGAAGGCCGAAGAAGAGGCGAATCTTTTCGAAAATCATTTTAGAAGTGGGGGAGAGGAAAATGAGAGGCGAATGTGTCACATCCCTAGCTAGTCACTGCTTGTCCTTGCATCAATCATCTTGCATCATGTTTAAATTCATGAAAGTTGAATTGGGGAAAGTGGAAAGCCTCAGAAATCATTTCTAAAAATGATCAACATTAAAAATTGCTTCAAATAAACCCAAGAAAATGTTCCTGTTAAGCTATAAAAATATTGGCAAGAGGTAAAATTCAAACCAATATTTTTGGAGTCATAGAAATATTTATTTTGGGCATTTGAGTTAATCCAATAATTATTTGCATTGGATTTATATATGTGATATATTACCTATATTTCCAATAATTTTGATAATTGTTGAGGGGCTTTGGAATGATCCATTTAGTCCCTGCAAAAATTGTCAGAAGCAGAAAAATTAGTTTGGTTCAAAAACCAAATTAAAACAAATGTCAGAAATAGAAAACAGAAACTACAATGAAGGAAAGAGAGAGAAAGTTTTTACCTGGGCTTCTTACCTGCAGCAGAGCCGGCCCAGCTCCTGTTCTGGCCCAGCCCACCAGGGGCTCCTCGGTCTTCTTCCTTCTTTGATAGAAGGACAGCGCGCGCGTGGCCGCCGCGCGAGCACACGCCCCGCCACCTCCTGCTTGCCATCGAGCTTCTGGACGCCCTGGACGCCGACACGCACCCCCCTGGAACCCTCTCACTCTCTCCCGACCTCTTACCCCTCCTCTTCTCTCTCTCCCTCTCGCGCCCGACCGCAGCCGCAGCCGCGCCACCGTAACGCCGTAGCCACCGTGCTCCACTCGCCTCCCCGTGCTTTCCATTACCTCCGTCGCGACTCCCACGACCTCCTCGACGAACCACACGCTGCCGAACGCCCCACAGCATCGTCATCTTCGACATCTCCATCACCGGCCGCCGGAGATCTCCATCCTCGCTCCGCTCGCTCCGGTGCTTCCCTCCTCTTTGCCTCACTTGCACGCCGTAGCAACCATGTCGCCTGCGCCCGAACGCGTCGCCGCCCGAGCTCGTCGCCGATGAGGCTCCGGTGACCATTTGGTCCCGTTCATATGTTTGTTGGCCTCGTACGCACGTGAAGAGCCTGTAGGTACTAACTGCTAGCTTCTCCGCGCGCTACGTCGTCGGTTTCGTCGACGTCCGAGCTTCGATCGCCGCCTAGCTCGCTGCCGTCGCTGCCACCGGCCACCCCAGCTCGCCCCGCGTGCTCCACCAGATGCGCCTCACCATGCCGCGCCCATAGAGCCCAGCCACGCGACCTCCCGTCACAGGAGATGGCCGGACGATGAGGGCCGCCGCGTTCTGCTTAGCGCCGGCCGCTAAACACCGGCTAGGTGACATGGCAGGTCAGTTTAGCCACTAACCCTGCGGTTAGTTTAACCCGGGTGCCACTGATGGATGGGCCCCATGCGCTAATTAACCCCGGGATTTATTCCCTGTTTAACTTAGACTAACCCACCGGGCCCACATGTCAAGTTGACTTTGCTGACGTGGCTGTTGACCGGATCCACCTGTCATTGACCCTAGGATGCATTGGGTCACTAACCGGTGGACCCCACTGGTCAGGTTTGACCTGGTCGACACCCGTTGACTGCCGATGTCACCCTGACGTAGTGCTGAAGCAATAATGTAATTTCTGGATTAAAAACAATTCTGGAAATTCCTGAAACTGCTTTAAACTTCAAAAATTCATAGTAATTCAACCATAACTCAGATGAAGATAATTTATATATGAAAAATGATCAGAAAAATCCAATCTATCCATTTGTACTGGTTTCATGCATGTTTAAACAAATTAACCTTGTTGTTTAGATCAAAACATGATAATGCACTTTATAAGTTCTTAATTTGAATTTGAATTTGAACCTTTGGTTCAAATCAACTCAAACCCTTCCGTTCTTAGCTGCATTAGCTCAAATCACATCATATTGACATGTCATGATCATGCATCATATTGTGCATTGCATTGATTATGTTCTTTTTCTGTTGCCGGTGTTGCTCCATCTCGGTAGTCGTTGTTCCGATGCTGTGATCGATGACACCGATGAAGAGTTATACTTTCTTCAGAAGTGCCAGGCAAGCAAAACCCCTTGTTCATTCCGATACAATCCCACTTCCTCGCTCCTGCTCTCTTTTACTGCATTAGGACAATAACGATTCAACTGTTACATGCTGCGGTAGTTCAACCCCTTTCCCCTGCATGACTTGTCATTGCCACAGTAAATAGATGAAACCCACTAGCATGAGTAGGAGTTGTTTGAGCCCTGATGTGCCTACTCATTCATGCTTGTTTGTCATGCCTGCTATTGCTTAGAGTTGTGTCGGGTTTGATTCATCAGGGATGAATTGGAAAGTTGTGAACACGTCCTACTGTGTGTGAGCTAAGTGTGTTGAACACGATTTGGTAAAGGTATCGATGAGAGGCCATGTAGGATTACATGGTGGGTTGTTTCATTGGAACCGTCCTTAAGCACCGAGATCTGTATGTGTGATTTAAGAACCAGCTACTACCATGCATTGGGCCCGAAACCAATGGACCCTCTCGGCTTCTTAACCACCCTAGTTCTCTGTCCAGGAGTTGCAACTAGTTTCTGGTGTTTATAGGATATGTGTTGGCGGCCGTGCGTAGCGCTGACCCTAGGGGTGGGCTATGATGCGGTAGATACACCGTGGCCGGGCATGCCGAGCGCTCGTTTGGTGTCTCGGAACCCTATACACATCGTTCGGGGCCGTATGTGGAAACCTCGGCCGGACTCCCTGCGGATGGAACCTAGATAGGCGATAAACCTGGACTAGAGACTTGAGTGTTTAGGTAGGCCGTGACCGACACCCTCGTTGGGCTTCCGCTTGAAGGTTGCCGAGTACATGTCGTGTAAACGATGGTAAGTGGTGAGAGCGTGTGTGAAGAAGTACACCCCTGCAGGGTTAACATCATCTATTCGAATAGCTGCGTCCACGGTAAAGGACTACCTGGTTGCCTATACAGTTCATAGACAAGTGAAAGTGGATACTCTAAAACTCGCAAGATAAGCGTGGGTGCTATGGATGGCCTTCTCGTAGGGAGACGGGAGCGGATCCATAGTGGTGTATTGATATGGTGAATATGTGGACTCGTGTGCGCCACCTCAAAGAGTTACTTGCAGTCATAGTTTAGGATAGCCACTGAGTCAAAGCAGGCTTGCTGCAGTCAAACTCCACCACCCCCTTTGTTGATACTGATGCATATGTAGCTAGTTCTGATGTAAGTCTTGCTGGGTACATTTGTACTCATGTTTGCCTATTTTATGTTCTGTAGAGAGACGACAGTCTCGCTAGTAGTTCCGTGTGGACTTTGACGTTTAGCTTGATACCTCAGCTATGATCTTGTGCCCTCGGCAGGATCTGGTAGATAGTCAGGCTTCTCAGCCTTTTTCATTTGTAGATGTCTGTACTCAAACATGTTAAGCTTCCGCATGTGCTTTGACTTGTATGCTCTAAATGTTGGGTCATGAGATCCATGTTTGTAATATCTCGCTCTACGGAGCCTAAAGAATAAATACTTTGAGTTGTAGAGTCATTTGTGATGCCATGTTGTATTTGCACTTATCGAGCATATTGTGTGTATGATTGAAATGCTTGGTATGTGTGGGATCTGACAATCTGGTTGTTTATCCTTGGTAGCCTCTCTTATGGGGAAATGTAGTCGGGTGTTTCCATTGAGCCTTCGTAGTCCGCTACAGCCCGGTTTACCGGAGTCCTGCTAGCCCAGCACTACTGCTCCGGAACACTTAGACTGGCCGACATGTGATTCACTTTGTTCCTGTGTCTGTCCCTTCGGGGAAATGTCACGCGGAGACATCCAGAGTCCTGTTAGCCTGCTATAGCCCGGGTTCCTGGAGTCCTGTTAGCCCAGTTGCTACAATCTAGATTCATATGCTGTTGACCGACATGCTCGATGTTGATTCATGTATGCTTGTTCCCGTAAGTTAGTGCCACTTTGGGTTCATGACTAGTCATGTCGGCCCGGGTTCTCTGTCATATGGATGCTAGCGACACTATCATATACGTGAGCTAAATGGCGCAAACGGTCCCGGGCCATGGTAAAGCAACACCCGTGGGGATACCTGCGTGAGGCCGCAAAGTGATATGAGGTGTTACAGTCTAGATCGGTGTGACTTAGAATCGGGGTCCTGATAGCTTTGGTATCAGAGCCTGACTGCCTGTAGGATTACCAAGCCAAACCGGTCGAAGTTTTGTCTAGAAATGCTTTAGTTATGTAAGGGAATTGATTGGGGAAGGGAACGTAAGGCTCTTTTTACTCCTTATACCTTATGCCTTCTGATCTGAGTCAGCCTCTTCTTGTCTACGGGGATTAAGAATTAGGCCTTCTCATCTATCTATCAGGATGACGTGTTACTAATCTATAGACTTATAGGATTGATGGATTCAAGTATCAGCCCAGTTTCTACTACTTCCGTATGTTCATAGCTGGTCTCGGAACCTTGATATCGTGATGTTCAGTGGTCATGCCACCATCTTGCAGGATGTCTCAAATCTTTTTGAGCATTTACAGTTGTTATGCTGTCCGAGTCATCCCAGGTTTCTAAGTAGTCTGATGCATATGCAGATCCCTTCTTTCTGTTCCCGATGTCCCTTTGGGCCAGTTCAACCACACTAATCGGTGAGTTGAGGTACTTTATTGCCTCGACATATATGTTGGAGCTAATATTATGACCCTAGGTGTCTTAGAGAACCACTTAGTAATCGAGCCATGTTTTATATTCCTAGTGTGATGATTCTGGCCGTCATTCTCGAAAGCATCCCGTGATTCCATTTAGTAGTAGGTATTCTACTCCTGGGTTCTGGACCCAAGACTCACTCTACTTACCTCGTGTTGATAGTGTTGCTCGTACCTTTAGTATATTAGTATCCTTTGCGATAGTCCTCAAGGTCCGTGGTATATCATTCTTCCAATACCATGAACCATCCTCGGCAGAAGTGCTCTTGATGAGTTCTTGATTCTATACTGTGAACCTGCCAGCCCTTCCCCTTCTGCATGGGTTATCCCGAAGAAATATGTTGAACTTGTTCGACATACTAATCTATGCGTCCACAACTCAGAAAATTATATATTCCTTTGAGTTGTTCTCTTTAGTTGTATTCTGACCTCCATCTATCATTGATTTTCAAGAGTATGCGTGCATCATTCATCGATGCCTATTACTCTTGTGGTCCATCAAGCCATTCTATTCCGGAATGACTAGGAGAAACACACTCCAGTACCTCGTCCATCTCTGGGATTGGGTCAAAGCAGTTGTATTCCGCAGATCAAAATGCCAATCCAGCTTTTGTTCTGTTTTACTTTGGAGTATTACCCCTTTATGTCAGGATTGTCATGAGAATTGCACCGCCTCTTATGAATTCTTGACACAGTAATACTTCTCGCCATAATTATTCATTCCTCGGTCCCGTGTTTTTGTAACCGGAATGCCGACAAGTGAACTGTGATGTGTGAAATCAATACTCCTAGCAACCCCGTTGCTGGGTAGCTAATGGAAAATAATTTCATTTTTAGCGTGTTGGTTATTGAACCATCATTCTAAGATTGATCGTGCTACCTGGTCCATATTTCTGGTGCACACTTCGATCAATGATTTAGGATTGTGCTAATCCCTCGCTTATTTGATCACATCGTCTTGCCCTGAAAAGCAAGATTGTTCTCGAGCTTAGTAACATATCGGTGGTTCGTGATTTTCCGAGTATCTTCTCAGAAGTGTTATCAGGCTGTCACCTGACCGCTATGTTGAGTTCGTGATCAAGTTGGGTTTTTTATAAACCACCCCTTCTCCAAGAATCTGTGTTGGATATCCCTGAGCTAGTTGGTTGAGCTAGACAACAACTTGGAGAGTTGGAAGATGAAAGCTTGTTCCGCTTAGTTCATCTCCAAAGGGATATCCTTGTGTTTGTGTGTTTGTTGAAGAAAGATGATATCTTCATCGATTGATCCTCGTCATCAATTGTCGGCGCTATTGTCTTATCCAATCTTTGATTTGTACATGGGCTATCGTCAAATTAAATCAGAACCAATGATAATCATAATGTTGTCTTACTCGTGGTTGACCCCTTGAGCATACACTATTACATCTTTTGGTCTGACCAATACTATCACATTGTTCACGTAATGGTGGAATTCCAGTGATATGGAAATTCCGATGAGTTGCTGTTCAGCCCATCAGCAGCATCTTGTCTCCTCCATGATTCATGTTGAACATTGAGCTAGTGTTGGAAACTTTGTAAGCATTTCCTTCGTGTTCTGCTCATGAGGTATATGTTTGGTGAAAGAAGTGACTTACTCCGAGTTCACGTGCATTAGGTGTAAGTTACCGCCATGAATTTGAGAAAGGTTTGTTTTGTTTCCCCTGGAATCATCCCAAATCAGTAATGCATACGTGCGAAGTATTCTATGGTTTGGTAGATTAATTACCTCCACTCCATACGTATTCCCTAGCACACCAAGCCACTGGTTGATTTGTTCAAAGATAATAAGTTCTAAGTGCTAGTCCTGAAGGTACCAGACGGATTTGTACAAGATTTTGTTATCTTCGATGGTGTTTCCCAACCAGAACTCGGTAGTGTTTTATTATAAGACTACTATGTGGTCATGCTTGTCTTGGACAGCGTTTTCACATGTGTGCAACAGAACCAGCTCATGTTTTGGAGCTTGCTATCGTAGTTCATTTCCCGAGAATCTCGCAATGTCATCTCGTCGATTTGTGTTGCAAACTTTCTTTTCACACATGCTGAGTCTGAAGTATCCTATCACCAATCAGATCTGAATCTCAGGCAGATATGATGGTTGGAACATTCCCAACATTTGCATCTTGTTCCCAGCTTGCATCGCCATTGTGCCAATTTCCCATGGGCTGCCCTTCTCAACAGTTGTTTTTCAGGATCATCTTCAAAAGTGGTCCTACCATGGGTCCCATCCATTTCCGATGATAGGCAAAAATCATCCATTACGTTGTCTTCAACAAGGTAGTCCACATCATCCACCCGAGCCCGAGTATGTCATTCTTTCGAACCCCTTCAAACGATCCATTATGAATTGCCTCAGGTTGGTATGAAGAGTTTCAATGATCTATGGATCAAAAGTAATTCTTTTTGCCACTTAAGGGAATAATCCTACGAGTCACCTCCTCTAAGGTGCCCCGTTATGGGATCATGGTAATTCTTTCCTCGCTACTTTGAAAACCCTCGTCAAATTGTTTCTTCCGTCCCTCCTGATGCATGTTTTGCCTCTCAGCTCCAGAGATGTTTCTACGTCTCACTCCATGAGTTGATCTTGAGTTGCTCGATCTTTGAGAAGATCAATTTCGGTAGAGCTTCTTTCTGTCTTCATCGTGCTAGACAAAGATCTCGAAGGCAAGGACGTCAAGATCAATATGTTGCAATGAATCAACAGCTGCTAGAAGGGCAAATCGATCATGAGGATTGTGATAGTTTTGTGACCACCTTTTTCCTTACCTCACGTCTTGAATCTCGGGACGAGATTCTTGTTTAGTGGGGGTGAGTTGTCATATCCCTAGCTAGTCACTGCTTTTCCTAGCATCAATCATCTTGCATCATGTTTAAATTCATGAAAGTTGAATTGGGGAAAGTGGAAAGCCTCAAAAATCATTTCTAAAAATGATCAACATTAAAAATTGCTTCAAATAAACCCAAGAAAATGTTCCTGTTAAGCTATAAAAATATTGGCAAGAGGTAAAATTCAAACCAATACTTTCGGAGTCACAAAATATTTATTTTGGGCATTTGAGTTAATACAATAATTATTTGCATTGGATTTATATATGTGATATATTAATTATGTGTCCAATAATTCTGATAATTGTTGAGGGGCTTTGGAATAATCCATTTAGTCCCTGCAAAAATTGTCAGAAGCAGAAAAATTAGTTTGGTTCAAAAACCAAATTAAAACAAATGTCAGAAATAGAAAATAGAAACTATAATGAAGGAAAGAGATAGAAAGCTTTTACCTGGGCTTCTTACCTGCAGTAGAGCCGGCCCAGCTCCTGTTCTGGCCTAGCCCACCAGGGGCTCCCCGGTCTTCTTCCTCCTTTGACAAAAGAACAGCGCGCGCGTGGCCGCTGCGCGTGAGCACACGCCCCGCCACCTCCTGCTTGACGACGAGCTTCTGGACGCCCTGGACGCCGACACGCACCCCCTGGAACCCTCTCACTCTCTCCCGACCTCTTCCCCCTCCTCTGCTCTCTCTCCCTCTCGCGCCCGAGCGCAGCCGCAGCCGCGCCGCCGTAACGCCGCAGCCACTGTGCTCCACTCGCCTCCCCGTGCTGTCCATTACCTCCGCCGCGACTCCCTCGACCTCCTCGATGAACTGCACGCTACAGGACGCCCCACAGCGTCGTCATCTTCAACATCTCCATCACCGACCGCCGAAGATCTCCCTCGCTGCTCTGCTCGCTCCGGTGCTTCCCCAAGCTCGTCGACCCGCTCAGCGTGCTCACTATGAGCTCCTGCCCCGGACACCCCTCCTCTTTGCCTCGCTTGCACGCCGTAGCAACCGTGTCGCCTGTGCCCGAACGCGCCGCCGCCCAAGCTCGTCGCCGACGAGGCTCCGGTGACCATTTGGTCCCGCTCATATGTCTGTTGGCCTCGTACGCACGTGAAGAGCCTGTAGGTACTAACTGCTATCTTCTCTGCGCGCTACGTCGTCGGTTTCGTCGACGTCCGAGCTCCGGTCGCCGCCTAGCTCGCTGCCGTCGCTGCCATCGGCCACCCCAGCTCGCCCCGCATGGGCCGCCGCGTTCTGCTTAGCGCCGGCCGCTAAACACCGGCTAGGTGACATGGCAGGTCAGTTTAGCCACTAACCCCGCGGTTAGTTTAACCCGGGTGCCACTGACGGATGGGTCCCACGCGCTAATTAACCCCAGGATTTATTCCCTGTTTAACTTAGACTAACCCACCAGGCCCACACGTTAGGTTGACTTTGCTGACGTGGCTGTTGGCCGGACCCACCTATCATTGACCCTAGGATGCACTGGGTCACTGACCAGTGGACCCCACTGGTCAGGTCTGACCTGGTCGATGCATGTTAACTGCTGACATCACCCTGACATAGTGCTGACGCAATAATGTAATTTCTGGATTAAAAACAATTCTGGAAATTCCTGAAATTGCTTTAAACTTCCAGAATTCATAGTAATTCAACCATAACTCAGATGAAGATAATTTATATATGAAAAATGATCAAAAAATCCAATCTATCCATATGTATTGGTGTCATGCATGTTTAAACAACTTAATCTTGATGTTTAGATCAAAACATGATAATGCACTTTATAAGTTCTTAATTTGAATTTGAATTTGAACCTTTGGTTCAAATCAACTCAAACCCTTCTGTTCTTAGCTGCATTAGCTCAAATCACATCATATTGACATGTCATGATCATGCATCATATTATGCATTGCATTGATTATGTTCTTTCTCTATTGCCGGTGTTATCCCCCCTCGGTAGTCGTTGTTCTGACGCTGTGATCGATGACACCGATGAAGAGTTATACTTTCTTGAGAAGTGCCAGGCAAGCAAAACCCCTTGTTCATTCCGATACAATCCCACTCCCTCGCTCCTGCTCTCTTTTACTGCATTAGGACAATAACGATTCTGCTGTTACGTGTTGCGGTAGTTGAACCCCTTTCCCCTGCATGACCTGTCATTGCCACAGTAAATAGATGAAACCCACTAGCATGAGTAGGAGTTGTTTGAGCCCTGATGTGCCTACTCATTCATGCTTGTTTGTCATGCCTGCTATTTCTTAGAGTTGTGTCAGGTTTGATTCATCGGGTATGAATTGGAAAGTTGTGAACATGTCCTACTGTGCGTGAGCTAAGTGTGTTGAACACGATTTGATAAAGGTATCGATGAGAGGCCATGTAGGAGTACATGGTGGGTTGTTTCATTGGAACCGTCCTTAAGCACCGAGATCTGTATGTGTGATTTAAGAACCAGCTACTACCATGCATTGGGCCCGAAACCAATGGACCCTCTCGGCTTCTTAACCACCCTAGTTCTCTGTCCAGGAGTTGCAACTAGTTTCTGGTGTTTATAGGATATGTCTTGGCGGCCGTGCGTAGCGCTAACCCTTGGGGTGGGCTATGATGCGGTAGATACGCCGTGGTCGGGCATGTCGGGCACCCGTTTGGTGTCTCGGAACCCTGTACACATCGTTCGGGGCCGTATGTGGAAACCTCGGCCGGACTCCCTGCGGATGGAACCTAGATAGGCGATAAACCTGGACTAGAGACTTGAATGTTTAGGTAGGCCGTGGCCGACACGCTTGTTGGGCTTCCACTTGAAGGTTGCCGAGTACATGTCGTGTAAACATCGGTAAGTGGTGAGAGCGTGTGTGAAGAAGTACACCCCTGCAGGGTTAACACCATCTATTCGAATAGTCGCGCCTGCGGTAAAGGACTACTTGGTTGCCTATACAGTTCATAGACAAGTGAAAGTGGATACTCTAAAACTCGCAAGATAAGCGTGAGTGCTATGGATGGCCTTATCGTAGGGAGACGGGAGCGGATCCATAGTGGTGTATTGATATGGGGAATATGTGGACTCGTGTGCGCCACCTCAAAGAGTTACTTGCAGTCATAGTTTAGGATAGCCACTGAGTCAAAGCTGGCTTGCTGCAATCAAACTCCACCACCCCTTTGTTGATACTGATGCATATGTAGCTAGTTCTGATGTAAGTCTTGCTGGGTACATTTGTACTCACGTTTGCCTATTTTATGTTTTGCAGAGAGACGTCAGTCTCGCTAGTAGTTCCATGTGGACTCCGACATTTAGCTTGATACCTCAGCTACGATCTTGTGCCCTCGGTAGGATCTGGTAGATAGTCAGGCTTCTCAGCCTTTTTCATTTGTAGATGTCTGTACTCAGACATGTTAAGCTTCCACATGTGCTTTGACTTGTATGCTCTAAATGTTGGGTCATGGGATCCATGTTTGTAATATCTCGCTCTACGGAGCCTAATGAATAAATACTTTGAGTTGTAGAGTCATGTTGTGATGCCATGTTGTATTTGCACTTATCGAGGATATTGTGTGTATGATTGAAATGCTTGGTATGTGTGGGATCTGACAATCTAGTTATTTATCCTTGGTAGCCTCTCTTATGGGGAAATGTAGTCGGGTGTTTCCATTGAGCCTTGGCAGTCCGCTATAGCCCGGTTTACCGGAGTCCTGCTAGCCCAGCACTACTACTCTGGAACACTTAGACTTGGCTGGCATGTGATTCACTTCGTTCCTATGTCTGTCCCTTCGGGGAAATGCCACGCGGATACATCCGGAGTCCTATTAGCCTGCTACAGCCCGGGTCCCCGGAGTCCTGTTAGCCCAGTTGCTACAGCCCGGATTCATACGCTGTTAACCGACATGCTCGATGTTGATTCATGTATGTCTGTTCCCGTAAGTTAGTGCCACTTTGGGTTCGCGACTAGTCATGTCGGCCCGGGTTCTGTGTCATATGGATGCTAGCGACACTATCATATACGTGAGCCAAAAGGCGCAAACTGTCCCGGGCCGTGGTAAGGCGACACCCGTGGGGATACCATGCGTGAGGCCGCAAAGTGATATGAGGTGTTATAGGCTAGATCGGTGTGACTTAGAATCGGGGTCCTGACATAATGGCAAATAATGTAATGCGAAGGATGAGAGTTTATGATGGGTACTTGGTATGTCTTGGCTTGGCATAGATCTCCCCAGCAATGGCACCAGAAATTGGCAAGTTGACGGGAGACAAATCTTGACTTGTCTTGGTGTAAATCTCCCCGGCTATGGCGCCAGAAACTTTTCCTGCTGCCTCTTGAGCTTGCGTTGGTTTTTCCCTTGAAGAGGAAAGGGTGATGCAAAAAAGTAGAGTAAGTATTTCCCCCAGTTTTGAGAACCAATGTATCAATCCAGCAGGAGACAATGTGACAAGCCACCGAATACCTGCACAAACAAAAACCAACTTGCACCCAATGCAATAAAGGGGTTGTCAATCCCTTCATGGTTATTTGTAAAGTGAGATCTGATATAGATGGATAAACGATAAAGTAATATTTTTGGTATTTTTGGTTTATGGAATGAAGAGTAAAAGATTGCAAAGAAAGTAAATCGAAAACTAAAATTATAGATCGGAAACTTATATGATGGGAAATAGACCCCGGGCCATAGGTTTCACTAGAGGCTTCTCTCAAGATAGAAATTATTACGGTGGGTGAACAAATTACTGCCGAGCAATTGATAGAAAAGCGCAAAGTTATGATGATATCTAAGGCAATGATCATGAATATAGGCATCACGTCTGTGTCAAGTAGACCGAAACGATTCTGCATCTACTACTATTACTCCACACATCGACTGCCTCCTGCATGCATCTAGAGTATTAAGTTCATAAGAATAGAGTAAAGCATTAAGTAAGATGACATGATGTAGCGGAATTAACTCGATCAATATGATGAAAACCCCATCTTGTTATCCTCGATGGCAACAATACAATACGTGTTGGTTCCCCTTCTATCACTAGGATCGAGAACCGCATGATTAAACCCAAAGCTAAGCACTTGTCCCATTGCAAGAAAAACCAAACTAGTTGGCCAAACCAAATCTATAGTTCGAAGAGACTTGCAAAGATATCAAATCATGCATATAAGAATTCAGAGGAGATTCAAATAATATTCATAGATAAGCTGATCATAAATCCACAATCCATCGGATCTCGGCAAACACATCGCAAAAGAGTATTACATCAAATAGATCTCCAAGAACATCGAGGAGAACATGGTATTGAGAAGCAAAGAGAGAGAAGAAGCCATCTAGCTACTAGCTATGGACCCGTAGGTCTGTGGTAAACTGCTCACGCTTCATCGGAGAGGCAATGGTGTTGATGTAGAAGCCCTTCGTGACCGAATCCCCCTCCGACAGCATGCCAGAAAAGGTACCTAGATGGTATCTCACGGGTACAGAAGGGTGCGGTAGTGGAAAAGTGGTTTCGTGGCCTCCCTAGAAGTTTTCGGGATATATGAGAATACATAGGAAGAAGATCTAGGTCAGGGGTTACCGAGGGGCCCACAAGGTCAGGGGTGCGCCCTCCACCATTGTGGCCACCTCATGGCTCTTCTGACTTGCTGTAGCGACCCGACCTCAGATGGTCAAGTCTCTGCGTTCAGTGTCATCCCTGGATCGGTAATGCTGACACAGACAGTACTCGAAGGATTTATAACAGAGTAGCAATCACACACTTATTACATCGAATGTCTCAAAATAGAACTTATTACAATAAATATGGCTTAAGGCCATCTAATACGATAACATCGGAAGGCTTGGAAGATAAAGTGAGTCCATCAACTCCAACGGCATAGCTGAGTGCATGACAAACAACCTATGGCACCTTACTCGTCGTCTGAAAAGTCTGCAACATGATACGTTGCAGCCCAAAAACGGGCCAGCACATGGAATATGCTGGCAATATAACACAGTAGAGCAATGAACAGATAAATGCTATCACTACATGCATATATGGCTGGTGGAGGCTCTATGGTTATATTGTTTTTGCGAAAAGCCAATTTTTCCTACATCAAAGGAATAAATTTTACTTAACTATCATGGTAGTGGAAACATCATTGAGAAGGTTCCTCCAACTCAATCCCCATTAAAGTAATCATTAACAACCCAACAAATTAATTTAGAGTGATGATATCAAATCAATAAATCAAGTACCAGATACTCAAGATGTCCATAACTGGGGACACGACTAACCATTATTAGTTTATACACTCTGCAGAGGTTTGCACACTTTTCCCCACAAGACTCGATCTCCTCCATTGGATTTCTTGCACTGCATGGTGTTTGAGAAACGGATGACTGAGACACAATCTTCCAGAAGCATTAACTCTAACCCCAGGTAGACAGTACCAACGTACATACCCTACATCTGCTAGCCTACCACTGGAAGAGGTCATGCAACATACTCAACTATGCCAGAGCCCATAATGGCTGGTGGCTGCACACGTAAGTTTCTAGCATGAATAATCTTATGATCCCTTTGAGCCTGGGTGGCAGACCGTAGGATGATCACACGGGTCCTCCGGGATATCCTAGGACAACACTGGATTCTCCAGGTGCCCACAAGAAATCCACCCAGATGTGTATTAAAGTTGCCACCTTAAGTTGAACCACTAATTAACAACTCACATCTTTCATGGATACACTCAAACCCAATCCATGTCTACAAGCATAGCATATCAATATAAGCATAACATAGAAGTAACTCACAGGGTTTGATAATAAAAGGGCAATAGGTTCTACCTCATCATGTACTTCCCAAACTCACATGTTAAGAGATCCTACTCATGCAATGTGTAAGGGTTGAAACTAATGCATAAAAACTGGGTATGAAAAGAGTATGATCAATGTGTTACTTGCCTTGCTGACGATCTGCAAAACCTAGTGACTCGTAGTAGCACGCTTCGCACTCCGGGTATTCTATCGCAAGCAAACAATAGCATACATAAGCAATCAAGCAAAGATGCATGGGTAAAACTCAAATAAGAAGATCTAACTAGAAAGTTCAACTGAAGAACTCCGGTTTGCAAAAAGAATCAAATCGAATGGAGCAACGAAACTCAAACTGCAAAAGAAACAAGGTCTGATTACTAATCTGGACTAAAGTCAAATTTTACAGTACCAAAACCTTGTTCAAGTTGGTTAAACAGAAAGAGGGCTTCGAGACAAAGATCTAGGCGCTTGAATCACCTGATTCCGATAAACAAGCGAAAAGATAAACTAAAACGAAGATCAAGGCAGAAATCGCAATCGAAAATAATCGCAGAAAAACCCTGGAAAAAGAAAAACTGACAAACAGGCTAACAAACGAACGTATGAACACCGTTCGTTAAAACGAACGTATGGACGAACGTCTGCTATTTAACTAAAGCGGGAAAACCCGAAACAGAACCGATCTAAAATAAAAAAACGAGATCTAGGGTTTTTGAAATAAAACCGATCGGTTTTCTCGCGAAAACCGGCGGTGGCGGCGGCTACCTTCGGCGACAGTCAGTGAGGCGGCGGCGGGACGGCGGTGCGGCTCCGGGCAACTCCGGCGGGGCGGCTCCGGTGGCGGTGGCGGCGGGGTCAACGGTGGGCGACGCGAGGCGGCGGCGCGGGACGCGGCGACGGCGGATCCGGCGGCGGCGACGCGGATCGGGCTAGGGTGTGGGGTGCGGTGGGGTGGGCTGGCGGCTCGGGGCTGCGGCTCTTAAAGGGTCGGCCGGGTCAGTGTCCCAGGCGGACACGGCCCGGTAAGGTCGGTAACTTTTTTTGAAAAAAAAATATCCCGACACGCAGAAAAACGATCAAAAGAAATACTAAACAGACTCCAAAAATCTTGAAATAAATTTTGCCCGTCCTCTAAACATATAGCACACAAAGTGAACATTTATTTGGGCCTCTAATGCAATTTCGAAAAACGCATATTTTTCCTAATTCAAATAAAATTGCAATAAACTCCAAATAAAATTTATTTATTGATTTTAATATTTTTCCTCCAATATTTCGTTTATTTTGGACAAGCCATATTATCTCCTCTCATATATTTTAATACAAAATATTTTCGGAGAGAAAAATTATTTAAAGCCAAAATGATCCTTGTTTCAATATTCGATAAAATTCAAATATGAAAAACGTGAAATCCCCAACTCTGTGTGTGGGTCCTTGAGTTGCTTACAATTTCAAGTATCGCGA
The DNA here is from genome assembly GCF_003073215.2 of Triticum urartu. NCBI lineage: Eukaryota > Viridiplantae > Streptophyta > Magnoliopsida > Poales > Poaceae > Triticum > Triticum urartu. The sequence goes on from NC_053022.1 coordinate 294,967,782, forward strand.
AACGAAATGCAATATGATATGCATGAATGACCTATGTATAACATTCCAAATTGAAAATTTGGGATGTTACACTTGCACTCCAAGTCTCCTGGGTGTCTTCCGGTCAAAGGAAAATCATTGCAAAAGTATTGTTCCATTTGGACTCCGTTCGGTATTCCTTTTCTGTGAAACTCTAAAAGAAGGAAAAAACAGAAACTATCACTGGGCTCTAGGTTAACAGTTTAGTCCCAAAAATCATATAAAATAGCATATTAATGCATATAAAACATCCAAAACAGATAATATAATAGCATGGAACAATAAAAAATTATAGATACGTTGAAGACGTATCAGGACACTGGAGACCGAAAGGTCGAACATGAGTCATATAGTAGATATGATCAGCATGAAGATGTTCACCATTGATGACTACCCCATCTCACATGATGATCGGACATAGGTTAGTTGATTTGGATCATGTATCACTTAGACAACTTGAGGGATGTTGATTTAAGTGGGAGTTCATTAGTAATTTAATTATTTGAACTAAAATTTATCATGAAGATAGTCAAAATGTCTTTGCAAATTATGTTGTAGATCAATAGCTTGCGATGTAGCTCCCCTATTTTTGATACGTTCCTAGAGGAAACTAAGTTGAAAGATGATGGTAGCAATAATGCGGACTGGGTCCGTTATCTGAGGATTATCCTCATTGCAGCACAGAAGAATTTGTCCTTGATGCCTCACTAGGTGGCATACCTGTTGTAGGAGCTTATGCAGACGTTATGAACATTTGGCAAGCTTGATCTGATGACTACTTGGTAGTTTAGTGCGCCATGCTTTACGGCTTAGAATCAGGGCTCTGATACGTCCATTTTTCATCATGATTACCTACTGTTATTTATATTATTTTTATGCATAATAATGCTTTTTGGAGTAATTCTAATGCCTTTTCTCTCATAATATGCAAGGTTCACACAAAGAGGGAGAATACCGGCAGCTGGAGTTCTGGACCTGAAAAAGCTATGTCAGGCCACCTATTCTGCACAACTCCAAATGAGCTGGAACTTCACGGAGATTTTTTATGGAATATATCAGAATTATTGGAGCAAATAACCACCAGAGGGGGCCCACCAGGTGGGCACAACCCACCTGGGTGGGCTAGGGCCCCAGGCACGCCCTGGTGGGTTGTGCCCTCCTCGGCCCACCTCCGGTGCCCCTCTTCTGGTATATAAGTCATTTTGACCTAGAAAAATAAGGAGAGGACTTTTGGGACGAAGCACCGCCATCTCATGGCGGAACTTGGGCAGGAGCACTTTTGCCCTCCGGCGGAGCGATTCCGCCAAGGGAACTTCCCACCCGGAGGGGGAAATCATCATCACCAACAACTCTCCCATCTTGGGGAGGGCAATCTCCATCAACATCTTCAATAGAACCATCTCCTCTCAAACCCTAGTGCATCTCTTCTGTTCAATCTTTGTATCGGAACCTTAGATTGGTGCTTGTGGGTGACTAGTAGTGTTGACTACATCTTGTAGTTGATTACTGTATGGTTTATTTGGTGGAAGATTATATTTTCAGATCCATTATGCTATTTAATACCCCTCTGATCTTGAGCATGATTATCATTTGTGAGTAGTTACTTTTGTTCTTGAGGTCACGGGAGAAATCTTGTTGCAAGTAATCATGTGAATTTGATATGTGTTCGATATTTTGATGGTATGCATGTTGTGATTCCCTTAGTGGTGTCATGTGAACATCGACTACATGGCACTTCACCTTATTAGGGCCTAAGGGAATGCATTGTGGATTAGTTATTAGATGATGGGTTGCGAGAGTGACAGAAGCTTAAACCCTAGTTTATGCGCTACTTCATAAGGGGTTGATTTGGATCCAAAAGTTTAATGCTATGGTTAGATTTTATCTTAATACTTTTCTCGTAGTTGTGGATGCTTGCGAGGGGGTTAATCATAAGTAGGAGGTTTGTTCAAGTAAGAACATCACCTAAGCACCGGTCCACCCACATATCAAACTATCAAAGTAGCGAACACGAATCAAACCAACATGATGAAAGTGACTAGATGAAATTCCCGTGTACCCTCAAGAACATTTTGTTTATCATAAGAGACCATTTTGGCATGTCCTTTGTCTCAAAAGGATTAGGCTACCTTGCTGCACTTTTGTTACTATTACTGTTTGTCAGGGGAAACGACACCTATGGGATCACTGGGGTCCCTTTATGCTATGGTTGGCGGGCGCGGGGTTGTGCCAAGAGTGGGTCTAGAAGCCAGCACGAGGATCATTTACCCAGGTTCGGGCCGCAAGGATGCGTAATAGCCTAGTCCCACTTTTATGTATATTTGAGTGTTCTTGAGTTCTTGAACTAGCTATGATGCGTGTGTCGTCCAAAAGATCTGAATCCCCTCTCAGTATGCCGCGGGCCTCCTTTTATGGACAAAAGGGGCTGCCACAGTGGCACACAGGAGGTGGAAAGGTATACAGTGTACAAGCTTATCGCCTGTCATCACCGGACAAGGTGCATTAAACGCACTACTTAGGTGTCCACTTGCTTTATCGGGGGTGGTAATGAGGCCCTTCCCGTCCGTCGCCACTCCGCCTTACTCCGACACGCGTCCAGGCCAACGATGCATGCAACGCCACGTAGGATGGTAGGCTGCTGAGTTGGCGTGGGGGTAGGGCCTTCACGAAGATCAGCGTGCCGCCACGCTAGTGTTTGGCTAGTTGGATTAGTATCCACGTACTGCCACGTGGGTACTTGCTTCAGTTGGTGGGTTGGCCGCTAGGCTAGGGCGGTGATGGGGCGGCAAGGTCTTGCCGCGGTCCCGCGTATATTCTCGGCAAGGATCTTGCCAGGATCTTGTGAGCGCCCCCAGCAAGAGTCTTGCCGGGGCCTTGCGAGCGTCTTTGGCAAGGGGCCTTGCCGGGGCCTCGTGGGCATCCTCAGCAAGGAGTCTTGCTATTGTCTTGTCTTCTGGTCATCATCTAGTCTTGTAGGCTCTCTGTCTTCACAAAGATTTGCATGCCACCATGGAGGTGCCTCCCGAGCCTCGGTTCCAAAGTGGTCGATGGTGTTGGAACCCTTGGGCTGAAGGGTGGCGGCTCTGCTGGTGTCAGGCAAGTTTCCCCAGCAAGGCTCTGGCCGGGGCCGCGGACCTGCTCTTCGTGTTTCTGGCTTGGCGTTGTTCTGGTTGTCTTGTGGTTTTGCTTCCTCTGCCCCGCTAGCTGTGGCCGCAGGCACGGCTCCAACTGCCCGTGCACAAGTAAAGGGGTACAAAAGAGAGCCCCCACTTTTGTGCACCGACAGAAGCCCCCGGGCCTGAGCCATATATAAGCGCGACGAGTTGTTGGGCTAGGCCCAAAACGGTGTGCAGGCATGCGGGGCCGAGTTTTACTGTTGTAACTCCCTCGCCCCTCGCACTTCCCCACGACCCGCATTGAATGCGTGACGCGGGGGTCGTGCGTGACTTGGGGGTCATGCGTGGGGCGGTTGCTGCCCTCATGCGTCACATCACAGTGAATGGTAAAGAGCGGCCCGCGCCTTCCCCATAAGAAAAGGGGAAACCGCGTGCCCGCTGCTCATTTACCCTCTGCGTCTCTCCAATTTCGGAACGTCCGTCCCTCCCCCTTCTTCCTCAAGCAAAAAAGCTGAAACTCTCGCCTCTATCCACCGCCGCCGCGCCCCCATTGCCCTCAATCTCCCATTGCTCCAGAATCTTCACCTCTTTCCCGGCCGCCATGGCACCCAAAACCAGTAAGGGCAAGGGAGTGGCCAAGGATGCCAAGGAGAAGGAGATGCTGGAGAGTGAGTCAGCGGCGCTTCGGACGCAGCTTGCCTTCTTCCCCTCGATGGTCGGTGCGGTCCACCTCAGGGACTACTTCAGGCCTCTGTGGGGGGCGAAGACGACGGGGCATCCGGCCACGCACATCATCGCCGCCGATTTTGCCAAGGCCGGCCCGAATCGGTATCCTTTCTTCATTGACTACTTCTCCTGCGGGCTCTGCCCCCCTTTCTCTGACTTTTTCAATGATGGCATGCACACCTTCGGCTTCCATCTTCTTGATTTTACACCAAATGTCGTGGCGTGCATGGCCCTCATTGCCCACCTCCGCGAGGGATTCGCCGGAATGCTTCCCAGCACGACGCTCTTCCGCCACTACTTCTTTCCTCGTATCCAGGAGGGGGGTGCCATCTCCGGTTGCATCACCTGGATCCCACGGCCCTAGGAGAAGGGCACGCATCCGAAGGGCGCCCAGAAGGAGAGGTGGGAGGAGTGGCGGGGCCAGTGTCTATGGATCGAGGAGGAGGATCCACAGGAGTTCTGTCAAGTTCGTCAGAGCCCGCCAGTCCGCCGCAAGGACTGGAGCGACCTCGACGCCGACGACAAGAAGCTCGCGATCGCTACTACCAGAATCCATCGCCTCACCATGGCCGGGCTCATCCTTGAGATGATTGGGGCCAATTTCATCCCGCCGAATCGCCCCACTGCATAACAAGGGGAGGCCAGCCTGGCTGTTCAGGAACGAGGCCGATGTTATGAGGCTTCGCCCTGGCTTGAAGCACAACTTCACGGTGATGGGGCATGCCCATTTTTGTCAGAGGCTTTTCCAGCTCGATGTGGGTGATGACGGCAGGGCTGAGAGAGCCGGCAAGGCCACGAAGGCCGGCAAGGCCGTCAAGGGGCCTCAGTTCGGGTTGCCGGCGGGAGTGGTCCCGCTGAGCAACAACTCTCGCCAAACCCACATCATCGCCATGATGTCGGACTTCAACGCGCACAGCCTTGACCCAAGTTAGGCCGAGCCGGAGGCGAAGCAGGTGCAGGAGTTCTTCGACAACCTGTCGGAGAGGTATGTCCATGATGAGCCACTTCTTACCAAGGACACCACCAAGGAGGAGCTAGACTACATCGCCGCCAGAGCGACGGAGGTGGCGCTCACCAGGGAAGCTGGCAACACCAGCCACGTGGAGGACGAGGCCGAGGCGGCCGTGGAGGAGGAGGAGCTTGCCGGATGGGCAGATTCTGCTGGGGAGGCCAGCAGCACCGGCACCGGGGGCCCCCTCATCGAAGATGTGGTTGAGGAGTCGACCGAGGAAGAGGCCGGAGTTGACGACCCTCCAGTCACGAGGAGAAGGTGTGTCCTGCGGCGGGCCAGCTCTGGCAAGCCGGTCCGGCCCGGCAGGACCGAGCAGCGGCAAGAGGCCCAGGGGGAGTCCATGCGCCTGACGAGGGCCGTGGCAGCGAGGAAGGTGGTGAGGGCCGCGGTGGCGAAGAAGAAAGCGACTGCCTCTTCTTCGTCCAAGCGTCGCCGGACTCCTTCCCCTTCCCCTCCCCACGCAGATGTCGACACGGAGGTTGTCTTCGATCTTGGGTCTCTCAGCCCAAGGAGGAAGAGGAAGGTAGCGGAAGAGGAGGTGGAGGATGAGTAAGCATATTGCCCTTCACCATCCCCGTCGCTTCATACCGCACCGGTTTTCTTGACTTGTTTTTACTCTTGTAGGGATATGGAGATGCTGGCCCAGAGGGCGGCGAAGAAGGCCAAGGCCTCACGGGGGACAAGCCCCCGGCGGGTACTTCGCGTATGCTGTTGTTGGTGGAGAGCAGCCCGGACAGCAGTCCCCGTCGCAGCCCCCGCTCCAGCCCCTAGCGTAAGCTCACCGCTCACTCCACTGATGAACATTGGGGTGTGAATCCTTAATGCTAACCTTGTCGGGTTCGCAGGAGAAGAACGATGGCAGGAGGAGCCGCTGAGGGCCACCCCCAACACGCCGCCCCCCTCGACTACACCACCCCGAGGGGCGTCCCCGGCGAGGGCATCCACCACCGATCCCACTCATATGGAGGAGGAGACGAACTTGGGTGCCGGGGGCTCTACCCCAGTAACAAATGCTGGAGGGGAGGGTGCTACTTCTTCCCAGCTTGAAGCGGGTAAGTCATTTGCTTTCCGTCCTTGCTCTTTCTTTTTCTTATTGAACCTTGACCTTGGCCCTGGCTCATCCTCCCTTCTTGGTATCCAGATCCTCCCTTGGCGGACCGGGAGGATATCAACACTGTTATCGGGGAGGTCGCTAGGGACGCCGAGGTCAAGGCCAACAAGGTCCCTGCCGAGGAGGCTGCCAAGACCGTTGCTGAAGAGGCCGCCAAGGAGCCTACCGGGGAGGCTGGCAAGGCCGCTGCCAAGGAGGCCGGCAAGGGGCCTGCCGGAGAGGCTTGCAAGGCCGCTGTCGAGGAGGGGTGGTTGACAACCAACCTTCCTCCTCTACTGCCTCCGGCTTGGGCAAGTACTTGAAGGTGGGCGACAACCTGTTCATCCGCCTTCCAGGAACGACAAGCACCAGGGCGCCAACCGAAGGGGAGGCATTCGACGATGAGGCGCTCGCCTTCGCCGGGCTCCAGGTCGTTGACAAACCGAGCACCGGCGGTTCCCAAGAGGAGCTGCTGCTTCGGGCCATGAGCACCAACTTCCAGAAGCTCCAGGCGCTTCACCGTGCCCACCTGGACAAGGCAAAATCCAGGATGGCGGTGGTGGACAAGGCGGAGGCCAATCTCGAGGAACGTGTCGTCGAGACGCATGCCTGGTTCCGCCAAGCCCACGAGGAACTGAAGGTCGCTCAGGACCTGCTGGCTGAGCGCAAACGAGAGCGCATCCTGAAGCAGGCCGATGTCGAGAAAGCCAAAGAGGCAGCGAGGGAACAGGCTGCCAGGGACGAGACCGCTCAACACCAGCACCAGGACGAGCTGAACTCCCAGGAGGAGGACCTTGCCTTCGCGGCAAGGATGAGGAGGTCGAGCAGCTCATCGCACAGCGGACACAGGAGCTGGAGCAGGGGCACAGGGAGGCGCTCAACGCCCAAGCCCTGGTTCACGCCGGCAAGGCGAAGGAGCTAGAGGTGGAGCGGGACAACCTAAAGAAGCAGGTTCTGGAGCTGGCGAAGGAGAAGGACACACTCAACGGCGCTTTGGTGGAGGCGCAGGCCGCAGTCCTCGGCAAAGCCAAGTTGCTCTCCAAGGCCAATGACTCCATCAACGACCTGAAGAAGCTGGAGGGTCTTGAGGGGACGCTTTTGGAGGTCAAGACCCAGGAAGAGACCCTGACGAAGGCCCTGGAGGACGAGAGGCAGCTGCGGAGGAAACACGCTGCCAACCACGAGGATTACGTGAAGGGCGAAAACCTCTGGGTCAGCTGCCTCGCCGACGTCGCGGGCAGGATCACCATGAATCTGGTGGCCATGGGGATGCAGGACATGAGGTACGTCCCGGAGCCAAACGTGAGTCCCAACGCCAAACTGACCCTGTTCTTCGAGGGCGTTCTTGGAGCCCTGGAGCAATTCCGATCCAACAGAGCGACCTCCCTGGCTAATGAGGCCTGGAAGCTTTGCCGGGGTGCCCTGACCAAGGTCCTTACCAAGGTGGCGTATTGGAACCCCAACCTCGACTTCAACGCCGCGCTGGAGAGCTTGCCGGAGGACGTGGACCTCGCGGCGCTCGAAGAGCGTATCGAGCCCATCATCAGCCGCGTCGATGGAGTTTGGAGGATAGAGGGCCAGCGCCGGGACTAGGCACCCCGTTTCTCATCGCCGCTATAGATTCATGACCAAGACAATTTTTATCTTTAGTTAGAACCGCAGCAACAACTGGTGCAATATAACTCTGCAGTACTTTGAAACGATGCATGTTATTTTCCTTTTCGATCTTTCTTTGTATGTACACCCTACGCTCAACTGGATAGGCTTCCCGGCGCGTGAACCCAGGCTGCGGCGTTTCGAGGACGGATCCTCAACAAACGGCGGGGTGTGCTTGCGGCCAAGTAAACCACCTTGCCATTCTCAGCGCGGCAGCTCGAACTATTGAGCGGACTCAAAACAGAACAAGGGCGTTGCCAATAGCGGGAAGGCCACCTTGCCGTTCTCGACGCGGCCGCTCGAACTATTGAAAGGCCTCGAAACAGAACAAGGGCGTTGCCAATAGCGGAAGGCCCCCATTGCGTGCAGGTTTCTCATACCAAAAATAAGATCTCCGAGGAAAACAACCTTATATATAAAAGAATTACTCAAAGTTTCGCATGACTTAGCTTTTCTGTCGCCGCACGAGCGTTTACTGCATCCGCAAATGATGCTGCTTGTTCGGTCGTCTTCTTCCTTGGAGTGACGACTACGATGAAGCCGCTGCGCCAACCACAACTACACGCCCCCTACCTGGCGCGCCAGAGATGTCGGGGGAAATGACACCTATGGGATCACTGCGGTCCCTTTATGGTATGGTTGGCGGGCATGGGGTTGTGCCAAGAGCGGTTCTAGAAGCCAGCACGAGGATCGTTTACCCAGGTTCGGGCTACAAGGATGCATAATACCCTAGTCCTGCTTTTGTGTATATTTGGGTGTTCTTGAGTTCTTGAAATAGATACGATGCGTGCGTCGTCCAAAAGATCCGAATCCCCTCTCAGTACGCCGCGGGCCTCCTTTTATAGTCAAAAGGGGATGCCATAGTGGCACACAGGAGGTGGAAAGGTATACAGTGTACAAGCTTATCGCATGTCATCACAGGACAAAGTGCATTAAATGCACTACTTAGGTGTCCGCTTGCTTTATCGGGGGTGGTAACGAGGCTCGTCCCATCCGTCGCCGCTCTGCCTTACTCCGACACGCGTCCAGGCCAACGATGCATGCAGCGCCACCTAGGCTGGCAGGCTGCTGAGTTGGCGTGGTGGTAGGGCCTTCACGAAGATCTGCGTGCCGCCACGCTGGTGTTTGGCTAGTTGGATTAGTATCCACGTACTGCCACGTGGATACTTGCTTCAGTTGGTGGGTTGGCCGCTGAGCTGGGGTCATGATGGGGCGGCAAGGCATTGCCACAGTCCCGCATATATTCCTGGCAAGGATCTTGCCGGGGTCTTGTGAGCGCCCTCGGCAAGAGTCTTGTCGGGGCCTTGCGAGCGTCTTCGGCAAGGGGCCTTGCCGGGGCCTCGTGGGCATCCTCGGCAAGGAGTCTTGCGATCGTCTTGTCTTTTGGTCATCATCTAGTCTTGTAGGCTCTCTGTCTTCACAAAGATTTGCATGCCACCATGGAGGTGCCTCCCAAGCCTCGGTTCCAAAGTGGTCGATGGTATTGGAACCCTTGGGCTCAAGGGTGGCAGCTCTGCTGGTGTCGGGCAAGTTGCCCCGGCAAGGCTCTTGCCGGGGCTACAGAGGCCGCCCCAGCAAGGGCCTTGCCGGGGGAGTCCACCTCGCCCTCCTGCTCTTCGTGTTTCGGGCTTGGCGTTGTTCTGGTTGTCTTGTGGTTTTGCATCCTCTGCACCGCTAGGTGTGGCCGCAAGCACGGCTCCAACTGCCCGTGCAGAAGTAAAGGGGTACAAAAGAGATCCCCCACTTTTGTGCACCGACACTGTTACTTGCTCGTTACAAATTATCTTGCTATGAAACTACTCGCTACTTATAATTTCAGTGCTTGTAGAGAATACCTTGCTGAAAACTACTTGTCATTTCCTTCTGCTCCTCTTTGGGTTCGACACTCTTACTTATCGAAAGGACTACAATTGATCCCCTATACTTGTGGGGCATCAAGGCTCTTTTTTGGCGCCGTTGCCGGGGAGTGAAGCGCTCTTGGTAAGTGGAAATCAGTAAGGAAAAATTATGGGAAAACTTTGTTTTTGCCACTCTAGTTTTTGCCAACTTTGCTTATGCCACTCTAGAATTTGACATCTCACTTTTTCCACTCTCAGCTTTTAACAATACATCACAAATGCCATTCTATGGCAAAAACAATAATTTTTCATTTCACTTTTGCCACTCTTAGCTTTTGACATGTATCACAATTGCCACTCTAAATTTTTTTGCTTTTGCCACGGAATGGCAAAAGTGATATATTGTCAAAAGCTAAGAGTGGCAAAAGTGAAATGTCAAATTCTAGAGTGGCATGAGCAAAGTTGGCAAAAACTAGAGTGGTAAAAACAAAGTTTTCCCAAAAATTATTACTGCGTGCTAAAATTTGTTGTCACTTGTTACTACAGAGAACAATCCTTTGAGGGGTTTGTTCGGGGTATCTTCACCTTGACCGGAACCACAATTTGTTGCCCCTCAACCTACTGCACCTACTGAAAATATTGTTATGAAATTCCTTTGGGTATGATAGAAAAACCGTTAGCTAATCCTTATGCAGGAGACGGAACTGAACATCCTGATATGCACTTGATATATGTGGATGAAATTTGTGGATTATTTAAGCTTGCAGGTTTACCTGGAGATGAATCTAAGAAGAAGGTTTTCCCTTTATCTTTGAAGGGAAGAGCATTGGCATGGTATAGGCTATGCGATGACATTGGATCTTGGAATTGGAATCGTTTGAAACTGGAATTTCACCAAAAAATTATCCAATGCATCTAGTTCATCGTGATCAGAATTATATTTATATAATTTTTGGCCACGTGAAGGATAAAGTATCACTCTAGCTTGGGGGAGTCTTAAGTCAATGTTATATTCATGCCCCAATCATGAGCTCTCAAGATAAATTATCATTCAGAGTTTTTATGCTCGGCTTTCTATTGATGATCAATCCATGCTTGATATTTCTTGTAGTGGTTCTTTTATGAAGAAGACTATTGAATTCAGGTGGGATATTTTAGAAATAATTAAACACAACTCTGAAGATTGGGAACTAGACAAAGGTAAAGAGTCAGGTATTATGCTTAAGTTTGATTGTGTTAAATCTTTTATGAATACCGATGCTTTTCAAAAGTTTAGCACTAAATATGGACTTGACTCTGAGATAGTAGCCTCTTTTTGTGAATCATTTGCTACTCATGTTGATCTCCCTAAAGAGAAGTGGTTTAAATATCACCCACCTATTAAAGAAGAAATTAAAGAACCGGTTGTAGTTAAAGATGAAATTATCATTTATAATGTTGACCCACTTGTTCCTACTGCTTACATCGAAAAATCACCTTTCCCTGTTAGGATAAAGGAAGATGCTAAGGTCTAAACCATGGTCAATAAAAGCTTTATTAGAGCACCTAAGCTTACTGAACAAATCAAGGTAGAACCTAGTGTTGCTATGGTTAAAGATCTCTTGGTACAAAATATAGATGGGCATGTTATTTACTTCTGTAATGAAGCTCCTCGAATTGTCAAACCAGATGAAAAGGATAAACATAGACATGTTGTTGGCATGCATGCTATCTCGGTCCAAATAGGAGATCACTGTTATCATGGTTTATGTGACTTAGGTGCTAGCGTGAGTGCTATTCCCTTTACCTTATATCAAGAAATTTTGAATGAAATAGCACCCGCTGAAATGGAAGACATACATGTTACTATTAAACTTTCTAATAGAGACACTATCACACCACTTGGGATTGTTAGAGATGTTGAAGTCTTGTGTGGGAAAATAAAATATCCTACTGATTTTCTTGTTCTTGGTTCCCCACAAGATGAATTTTGTCCTATTATCTTTGGTAGATCTTTCTTGAACACCGTTAATGCTAAAATATATTATGAGAAACAAATTGCTAGTGTTAGTTTTGGTGATGTCTCTCATGAGTTTAATTTTTCCAAGTTCAATAGAAAACATCGTAAGAGAGAATTGTCTAGTAAGGATGAAATAATTGGTCTTGCTTCTCTTACCGTGCCTCCTACTGATCCACTAGAACAATATTTGCTAGACCATGAAAATGATATGCATATGCATGAAAAAAATGAGATAGATAAAACTTTCTTTGAACAACGACCTCTGCTTAAACACAATTTGCCTATTGAAACTCTAGGAGGTCCTCCTCCACCTAAAGCGGATCCTGTGTTTGAATTAAAACAATTGTGAAACACTTTGAAATATGCTTATCTTGATGAGAAAAAGATATATCCTTTATTATTATTGCTAACCTTTCAGAACATGAAGAAGAAAGATTATTGAAATTATGAAGAAGCACCGAGCTGCTATTGGATATACTCTTGATGATCTCAAGGGCATTAGTCCCACTCTCTGTCAGCACAAGATTAATATGGAACCTGATGCTAAACCCGTTGTTGATCACCAAATACGTTTAAATCCTAAAATGAAAGAAGTGGTAAGAACTGAAATACTGAAGCTTCTGGAAGCAGGTATAATCTATCCTATAGCTGATAGTAAATGGGTAAGTCATGTTCATTGTGTCCCTAAGAAAGGAGGTATGACTATTGTTCCTAACAATCAAAATGAACTTATTCCACCAAGAATTTTCACTGGCTATAGAATGGTAACTCATTTTAGAATATTAAATAAAGCAACTAGAAAAGATCATTACCCTCTGCCTTTCATTGATCAAAAGCTAGAAAGATTATCTAAGCACACACACTTTTGTTTTCTCGATGGATATTCTGGTTTTTCCCAAATACCTGTTTCACAACCTGATCAAGAGAAAACCACCTTTACTTTTCCTTTTGGAACTTATGCTTATAGACATATGCCTTTTGGTTTATGCAATGCACCTGCTACCTTTCAAAGATGTATGACTGCTATATTCTATGATTTTTGTGAAAAGATTTTTGAAGTTTTCATGGATGATTTTTTCGTTTATGGAACTTCTTTTGATGATTGCTTAAGAAAACTTGATCGAGTTTTGTAGAGATGCGAGCAAACTAATCTTGTCTTGAATTGGGATAAGTGCCACTTTATGGTTAATAAAGGTATTGTCTTGGGACATAAAATTTCTGAATGGGGTATTGAGGTGGATATAGCTAAAGTTGATGCAGTTGAGAAAATGCCATGTCCCAAAGATATTAAAGGTATTCGTAGTTTCCTTGGTCATGCTGGTTTCTATAGGAGATTTATTAAATACTTCTCTAAAATTTCTAGGCCTCTTACAAATCTTTTACAAAAGGGTGTTCCATTTTTTGATGATGATTGTGTAGAAGTCTTTGAAACACTTAAGAAAGCCTTAATTTCTGCACCTATTGTTCAACCACCTGATTAGAACTTGCCTTTTGAAATTATGTGTGGTGCTAGTGATTATGCTGTTGGTGTTGTTTTAGGACAAAGAGTTGATAAGAAATTAAATGTCAATCATTATGCTAGTAAGACTCTAGACAGTGCCCAACGCAATTATGGTACTATTGAAAAAGAATTCTTAGCAGTTGTGTTTGCTTGTGATAAATTCAGATCTTACATTGTTGATTCTAAAGTGATTGTTCACACTGATCATGTTGCTATTAAATATCTTATGGAAAAGAAAGATGCCAAACCTAGACTCGTTAGGTGGGTTCTCTTGCTACAAGAATTTGACTTGCACATCACTGATAGAAAAGGATCTTAGAACATCGTAGCTGATAACTTGTCTAGGTTAGAAAATAAAATTGATGACCCCCAACCTATTAATGATAGTTTTCCTGATGAGAAATTAGCTGCAATAAATGTCTCTCATAACACTCCTTGGTATGCTGACTATGCTAATTATATTGTTGCTAAATATATACCACCTAGCTTCACTTACCAAAAAAAGAAAAAAAATTCTTCCATGATTTAAGACATTACTTTTGGGACGACCCACATCTTTATAAAGGAGTAGATGGTATTATTAGACATTGTGTACCTGAGCATGAACAGGGACAAATCCTACGAAAATGTCACTCTGAAGCTTACAGTGGGCATCATGCGGGAGACAGAACTGCTCACAAGGGATTGTAATCTAGTTTTTATTGGCCTACTCTCTTCAAGGATGCCCATAAGTTTGTTTTATCTTGTGATGAATGTCAAAGAATTCGTAATATTGGTAAGTGTCAGGAAATGCCTATGAATTATGCTCTTGTTGTTGAACCATTTGATGTCTGGGGTTTCGATTACATGGGACCTTTTCCTTCCTCTAATGGGTATACACATATTTTAGTTGCTATTGATTACGTTACTAAGTGGGTAGAACCTATTCCAATTAGTAGTGCTGATCACAACACCTCTATTAAAATGCTTAAGGAAGTTATTTTCCCAAGGTTTGGAGTCCCTAGATATTTAATGACCGTTGGTGGTTCACACTTTATTCATGGTGCTTCTCGTAAAATACTTGCTAAGTATGATGCTAACCATAGAATTGCATCCCGCTATCGTCCTCAGTCTAGTGGTCAAGTTGAACTTAGCAATAGAGAAATAAAATTAATTTTACAAAAACCTATAAATAGGTCCTGAAGGAATTGGTCTAAGAAATTAGATGGTGCACTTTGGGCTTACCGAATAGCATATAAAAAACCCATGGGTATGTCTCCTTAAAAAATGGTTTATGGAAAAGCTTGTCATTTGCCTCTTGAGTTAGAACATAAAGCATATTTGGCAATTATAGAACTCAGCTATGATTTCAAACTTGCCGGTGAAAAGAGGTTATTTGATATTATCTCACTAGATGAATGGGGAACCCAAGCTTATGAAAATGCCAAGTTATTTAAAGAAAAAGTCAAAAGATGGCATGATAAAAGAACCAAAAGTGTGAGTTCAAAGTTGGAGAATATGTTATGTTGTACAACTCTCATTTCAGTTTTTTGTAGGGAAACTTCTCTCCAAATGGGAAGGACCCTATATTATTGAGGAGTTTTATAGATCTGGAGCTATCAAAAAAATAATGCCGAAGGTACTAACCCGAATGTTGTCAATGGGTAAAGAATAAAACATTATATCTCAGGTACGCCCATTAATGTTGAAAGAAATATTATCCAAACTATGACACCGGAAGAACACATAAAGGAAACCTTCCGCAACACTCCAGAATCATGAAAAAAGAGGAGGTACGTGATACAGTAAGTAAACAGACTCCCGAAAATCCGCAAAAATATTTTCTGTCAGTTTTGGAATATATTAAGAATTAGGAAAATAAGAAACTACCAGGAAGGTAACCCTGGTGGGCACAAGACACCAGGGTGCGCCTGGCTTGCCAGGAGCGCCCAGGTGGGTTGTGCCCACCTCAGGTACCTTCCGGACTTCGTTTTTCTCCCGTTTGCTTGTTTCCCAAGATAAAAAATCTTTATATACCCCCCGAACCTATTGACCATCGTATCACGGGGAAATCTCCTGTTGTCTTTTCTTGTTGTTTTCTGACAGATCTAGATTACCAAGGCAGCATCATGTCTTCTTCCCCCTCCAACAACGTAGAGGAGAATGCTTGGTTGATGAATATTGAATTGAAGAGAGAAGAGTCTGATGAATCTTTCAAGAGGGACATGAGCAAGGAAGCTGTTGGAGATCAAGTTCCAGCAGTAGAGCATGCCTTGTGTAACACCCCGAGAATCATGCTACAGTAATACCCCCTAATGGTGGGCATGTCATCATGATTACTATGCACGTTGCCACTTAATAAAAATCAAAGTCAAATTCAATTTTAAATTTCAAGTCAAAATAATATATATTTTTAAACGGTAAAACGAAAAAATGTTCGTTGGGTTGAAAATAATCACTGTATATACATGTTTAAACAAACATTATTTGAGTTGTTAAAATGCCCCTAAAGTATTTAAAACAGACCCAGCAACACATGTTCAACACATTTAAATTCAAACCGAAAATCAAGTAAATTGCGAATGCCCTCATTACTTTTTGTGCAACCCTAGAATATTTCATATCATTTTTGTGCAAAGTTTCATAATTAAAAAAATTTATTTGATCACTAAACTATTTAGAAAAACAATAGCTAAATTGGAAAATAGAAAAAAGATAAAGAAATAGAAAAGAAAAGGAGAAATCCCCCCTGTTCACTTAAGCCCAGTACTAATATTGTACAAGGCCCAGCCCAGCTGGCCGGCCTTTTCCCCTACCTCTCGCAGGGGAGAGGCGGAGCCGTGCGTGCCGGCCATCCATGGCGCCAGGGCCACGTGCCGGCCATCCGCACCCTCCCTCGGCCTACTAAGGCATCCATACGAAACCCTAGATCGGCCTCGCCCATTCCCCCTTGATCCCCTTCGTACTCGTCCCCTCTCTGGTTCGAATTTGACCTCGCAAGCTCGCGCGATCACCGTGGCCTTGCCCTCTTTGACGCATCCACCGGACTCCCCGGTGGGCAGGTGCACGTCCTGGAGGCTTGTCGTGCTCGTGCGCGTCCGTTCCGGGCATCGGAGAAAGGAGGGAAGCAGTGTAGCCAATGCCATCTTCGTCTTCTTACTCTGGCCTCCGCATCTCGCCATCACCACTGCCTCTCCGGCTCGTCCCCGGCCTCCCCGAGAACGCCTTCCGCTCCATGGTGAGCTCCTCTCCCACCCCCCTCATTCCCTGGCTCGATCCCTCGTTGTTTGGGCCTTCCCCGCGTTCGGCCGCCCTGGCTGGAGCTCCACTCCGCGCGCACACGCACGCCGGCTCCTGCCCGCGCCCTTCCTCGCCTAGGCTGCGCCTTGACTGCGCTTGCACGCCCCTGCCCGCGCCCTCGCGCGTCTGCGCCGTGTGCGCCCGCACCCCGCCGCGGTCGTGCGTTGCTGCCTGCTGCTAACTGCGTTGCTGCCTGTGCACTTCTGTTGAAGCTGCTGTTGTTGTCCCGCATCCGCCTGCCACCGCCGCTTGCCTGCAGCGCCCGCCCCACACTTCCCGCCGGCACTGGTGCCGTCCTCCACCGAAGACGCCCCGTTGCCGGCCGGCCCCTGCCCCCGTGCGTCTGACCGTGGCCGCCGGGCCTCCTCTGCGAGGCCGTGCGTAGTGCCCGGCCAGGAGCCCGGTGGGCCACTAGCACCTGGGCCCCGCCCAAAAAAAGAGGATATAAATAATAAATTTTAAATTATTTAATTAGTTGATTAGTAATTTAATTAGTTAACTTAATTAACTAAAACCTAATTAGTCTAAAACAAAGTATTAACTTAAGTCAGCTAGACAATGACAGTGGGGTCCCACCCCCTGTTGACCAGTCAAAGTTTGACTGGTCAACTGGGACCCCTAGACCCACTTGTCATGCACTCAGGGAAGTATTCTCTGGGTACACTTAGCTTTTGCTATTTTATTTTCGAATTAAAATAAATTCAGAAAATGAATAAAACTTAGAAAATTAATATAAAATAAACCGTAACTCAGATTTAAAAAGTTTATATATGAAAGTTGCTCACAATGACGAGACGAATCCAAATACGCAGCCCGTTCGTCCGCCACACATCCCTAGCATAGTGAACATGCAACTTTCCACCTCTGGCCCGTCTGTCCGAAAACGCGAAACACCAGGGATACTTTCCCGGATGTTTTCGCCATTCGCCAGTATCATTTACTACCGCGTTAGGTGACCCCTAGCACTGCGTATTGGCATGTTATGCTTTGTGATGCTTTGATTGCTCTGTTATTTATTGTGTTCCCCCTCCGTTACTTCTTTCTGGTAGACCCTGAGACCGCTGCCGGTACCCCTGTGATCGACTACATCGACAACGAACCCTTCTTGCCAAAGCAACCAGGCAAGCCCCCCCTTGATCAACCTGATATCATCTATTCTTCTCTCTACTGCTTGCATTAGAGTAGTGTAGCATGTTACTGCTTTCAGTTAATCCTATTCTGTTGCATAGCCTGTCATTGTTGCTACAGTTGTTGATACCTTACCCGCAAGTGATTCGGATGTGGGGGCTGAAGGGGCATGTGGTTCCATCCAGGTAGTGGTGGGCCTGGGTTCCCGACGGCCCCCGACTGTTACTTTGTGGCGGCGCGACAGGGCAGGTTGAGACCACCTAGCGAGAGGTGGGCCTGGCCCTGGTCGGCGTTCGTGGTTAATTCAATTAACACGCTTAACGAGATCTAGGTATTTGATCTGAGTCTGGCCACTGGCCTATACGCACTAACCAACTACGCGGGAATAGTTATGGGCACTCGACATCGTGGTATCAGCCGAAGCCTTCATGACGTCGGCGATTGAGCGGCGCGCGCCGGATTGGACTGGAACGCCTGCTCTTGTATTAGGGAGGCTAGGTCTGCTTCCGGCCGCCCTCGCAACATGCAGGTGTGCAATGGGCGATGGGCCCAGACCCCTGCGCCATAGGAGTTAGACCGGCGTGCTGATCTCTCTGTTGTGCCTAGGTAGGGCTGCGACGTGTTGATCTTCTGAGGCCGGGCATGACCCAGGAAAGTGTGTCCGGCCAAAGGGGATCGAGCGTGTTGGGAAATGTGGTGCACCCCTGCATGGAAGTTTATCTATTCGAATAGCCGTGTCCCTTGATAAAAGGACGAACCGAAGTTGTACCTTGACCTTATGACAACTAGAACCGTATACTTAATAAAACACACCCTTCCAAGTGCTAGATACAACCAGGTGATCGCTCTCTAACAGGGCGATGAGGAGAGGATCGCCGGGTAGGATTATGCTATGCGATGATACTTGGTGAACTTACCATCTACTCTCTTCTACTGCTTCAAGATGGAGGCTGCCAGAAGCGCAGTCTTCGATAGGACTAGCTATCCCCCTCTTATTCTGGCATTTTGCAGTTCAGTCCACATATACTACCCCTTTCATTGATACCAATGCATATGTAGTGTAGCTCCTTGCTTGCGAGTACTTTGGATGAGTACTCACGGTTGCCTTGCTACTTATTTTTCCCCTTTCCTGGTTATTGCGATCATATGATGGAGTCCAAGAGCCAGAGGATCCCGAGGATGATTCTACATGGAGTTCGGTTTTGAGGAATAGTTAGGAGGTCCCAGGCAGGAGGCCTCGCCTTTTCGATCGTTGCTACTTTTGTGCTAGCCTTCTTTAGGCAAACTTGTTTAACTTATGTCCGTACTTAGATATTATTGCTTCCGCTGACTCTTGTGTCTTCGAGCATTTGTATTCGAGCCTTCAAGGCCCCTGGCTTGTAATATAAAGCTTGTATTGTTTTATTTGTGTCTAGAGTTGTGTTGTGATATCTTCCCGTGAGTCCCTGATCTTGGTCGTACACATTTGCGTGTATGATTAGTATACGGTCAAATCGGGGGTGTCACACCTTGCCCATGGAGTAAGAGGAAGGTATGCTTCAACCATACTATGAATACCTCACTCCCACTGAGATCGAAGCCTTTAGTATCATTGAAACGGTTCGTGTTCAAAACAAATATCTCACTTGTGAAAATATTTTATTGCAAGAGCACATCATTACCCTTCGGAGCATCATCCGAAGAATGGAGTATCTTTTGAGCCTGAAGGAGAAGGACGAACTGTCCACTACTGCATCACCACCACCTTCTTCATCACCAAAGGAGACTTGAGTATCGGGTATGGGCACTCCCCTTGGCTTATGCCAAGCTTGGGGGAGGTGCCCCGATATCGTATCACCTCCATTATCTTTTGCCTTTACTTATCTTAGTTTGATCCTTAGCTATCTTTCGATTTAGTTGAATAAAAGTTTAGTTCGATTCTTTCTTTTCAAGTGCTTGCTTAGTGATCTATCCTTGTAATCGTGTGCAAGATATATAATAAAGTTTACTTTGAGTTTTGCTTTCTTTATTTTCATGTACAATAAAAATAAAGGAAATAAATGAAAAACATTATATGCTAATCTTATGATAAGTAAAGACATCACATAAGGAAGAGTATAAGTAGTAAAATTTATTGGAGGTTAACAAACATAGCATTAGTCAATGATGCAATTCATGAAAGAATAATAAGGGAAGAGAAGATTCACATGCAAATACACTATCTTGGACATCTTTTATGATTGTGAGCCCCCATCAAAATATTATATGCCAAAAGTGTTGACGTTGGACAAGGAAGACAACGTAATGATTTATGTTTGTTCATATTGACATAGAAGTTACTAGCAAACATGCCCGTGCGTTGCAACAGGGAAATATTTTTATCATAACTTTAGTCCAATAAGCATGAGTCAAGACTACCAGCGGGTTCAAGTCATCAATTTCAACACGCCACCCGATCTCACCGTCACCGGCGATGGCCATGGTGATCACAACACATCCGAACGTGACCAATCCGGCGATGATGACCTCGTAACCACATGTGACACCTATCATTGTGCCCCCACAAAGGAATGTTCTAAAACTTGAAAGAAAAACTAATCTGGATGAACTGGACATGACAAGTGACCTCCATGGTCATACTCCTCATTTTCGCACAACGTGGTCAGATCGAGTAACCGGGTAACGACACATTGCCGGAGACCTAAGGCTCGCGGGGCGGAGTGGGAGGGGAGGGTGTAGAGGTCAGACAGGACATGACAAGATGTTGGGCGGCTAGTCGACGCGTATTGTGGGCATGTGGTGCTATTTTATAGGATGAGCTACGGATCATAAAACTCTCTCGTGTTACTTCCTTTTCTAATATCTATATCTACTTCTTTATCTAAAAAATAATCAGATCAAATGTACGGCAACGTATCGGGTGAAAATCCTTGTTCAGTGAAAATCTAGAAACTTTCCCTCCTATCCATTAGATCTAAAATGAACGGATTATATGAGAGGTGGGATTCCCCTTAGCCACTTAAACGTGTTTGACAGAAAACCCCCTGCGATGTCTTAATCTCGTTGTACAACTTCATCTCCTACCTCCGACCCGATCTAATGCCTGTCAAAACAAATCACCGCGGGAACACCCCGGAAACCCGGTGCTCGCGACACCGGGCAATGTGCTCGAGCCTGCAACTATCATGTCCTGCTTTTGAGGCTCCGCCTCGATGCCGACCAACTTGTGGAATGGCATTTCCTGAAAATGGCGGTGGCTGGCGAGCAAGTGCTACATGGCAGGTTGTTCTAAACGGCGAGTGAGACACGCTCTCGCTGCTTTCGAGGGACACCATAGCAAGCCCCTGGCTCACATGTCGCAGGGCACGAAAGGGCTCGGGAACCCCTATTTAGAAAATTAGCTTAGTTGCTTTCTTTAGTTAGTTGAGATCTCCACCTAGAGTTCATATCTCTGCTCAATTTCTTGCTTGTTTACTATTTATTTGGTTTATAGTCCGTTTGGCAAGTGTGAGCAAATTGTACCATGAATCTAAATTTTGTTACAACTGACCTACAAGTTCCTTTACTCACGATCTCGCAGCCCCTAATTTCATTAAATCTGGAATTGATTACAAGAAGTTCGTGGAGGATTCGGATTGATTAGAAGAAGCTCATTGCGTGACAAAGTATCATCTGCAACTCTTAGAGGCATTAGTGATCCAATCCCCCTTCCAACTGACCATTGTTGCAAAGTCTAAATCAGCTTCACGCCTTGGCTGAGTCTCACGACGGAGCATTTGTGCACAGCCACCGGAGATCATGCATAGCTTCTCTTAGTATGTACAGAAAATCACAGGGATCTCTAGCATCTAGCCCGATGGTCATCGACGCCCATGAGCGCCGGGTCTTCGGCGGTGATTTTTTTTATGGAACTCTGGTGGTGATTTTTTTGGACGGGGATTAGATCGGATCGGAGGTAGGAGATGAAGTTGTACAACGATATTAAGACTTGGCAGGGGGTTATCTGTCAAACATGTCTAAGTGGCTAAGGGAATCCCACCTCTCATATAATCCGTTCATTTTAAATCTGATGGATAGGAGGAAAAGTTTCTAGATTTTCACTGGACAGGCGTTTTCACCCGATACGTTGCCCAGATGTACATCCCAACGATTGACGTCCCTTGTCTCCTATGCAACCACATGATTAATTTCATGCGTACCACAGCTATGGGGCCAAAAGAAACCCGGGGATATGCTGGACTGCTGCTCCCTTCATAATGCATGCTAGTTTTTTGGAATAAGATGCACGCCATTGTTGATGCCCAAGATCGTGGCTGGTGTGGCAGAAAACCAGACACGCATGCACACCACGCCCGACACACTGGACACACACACGACACCCAGCACGCATACCACGCCCGAGACACATGCATACACGGACACGATGTTGGACACGCATGCCGCTGGCCAGCACACGTGTGCACGAATGTATCGTACACCCCACCGGCCCAAGAGAGCCGCTGCATGCCGCACACGCACAACCACTGTCGCCGCATATCCTTGCAACATATAGGGGGAAAGTCTGAAAAGTGAGCGGAAGATGGAGTCTAAATCTAGTGTGATGGTGGTGGATTGCCTCTTGGGCTGAGAATGAACAGTACAAGGGGAAGAACAGCCTCCTGCGGCGAGGTGTTCTTGTGCTTGGTGAGTATGTGGATGGGTTGAATCTCGGTCCCCTAACGATGGTGGTGGCTAGTCCTCTTTATAGAGGCCCTGGTCCTCTCACCAAATACTGAGCGGGAAGGGAGCCAACAACGGCCAATTCAAAGAGGATAGCTAGTATAGCTTATCCTTGACAAAAGTAGTCTTCGTCTGCCAAAGGCTCTCGTGGTGACGCTGTCTTGGGCTCCACGATGACCTCCGTTTTGCCGTCCTGCTGGTCTTGATCCCATTGCACCGATATGGAAACCTTTACTTGACACCTCAGTACTCTGCGTCTGCGCTTGCCTTCCTTGCACCAAAGAGGAAAGAAGGACACTATGTGCGCTGGTGCCCGCCTGGTCTCGATCGTCATGGCTCACGTCATTGGAACCTCGTGAGGTTTGCCTGGCCTTGATCTCTCCGCCCCTCGTGAGCCAGCCTGGTGAGGCCGCTCTTGAGGAGGTCTTGTGTCGTCCGCTTCGCAAGGCTTGGCCCCGCGCGAGGGTCTTGAATACTTGTTGGTGAATATGGGTCGTACGGGCCCGCTCGCAGAGTCACACCGTGGGCCGCAGGCAGGCAAGTCTGGGGACTCCCGTTCCCAGAACACCGACAGTAGCCCCCGGGCCCAAGGCGCGCTCGGGCTTGACTTCGAGGCGAAGCCAAGGGGAAAGTGCGGAGCGCTGCGGGCCCCAATAGCCCGCGGCCTTGGTCGACGCGTGGCGGTTGATTGGTCATGGGCATCTCCGCTTCCCCACGCTGCCTCGGCAACTACCCGACTTGACAAGTCCCTGCGACATGCAAAGAAAAACCATCATTACCTGTGATCATGGGGGGCGCTGGTTCGCCTTCTCCTGCTATAAATGGGGAGGGGGGCAGAGCCCCCGTCGCCCATACCTTCCTATTCCGCTCGCTTCTCCCCCTTTGCTCCATCGCCAGTTCCAACACCAATGGCGCCGTCGAAAAGGTTCTCTGCCGCAGAGAAGGGGAAGGCCCCTCGCGAGGGGCCCGGCTCTCCGGTGCCCAAGCGTGGACGCGACCGTCCCGGCAAGGACACCGCGACCCCCGCTGCGGCCCTCGCAGCCGTGGCGGTGCCGCTCCGCGTGGCAGGGGTCACTCCGGTCGTGGCAGTCATGTTGATGAAGGGAGACGTGTCGTGGTTGCGCGGCCTCCCCGGGCGCGCTTTCACTCGGCGGAGGTGCTGCCGGAGTTCGTTGTCTGGTCGGAGAACCCGGTCGGCAACTAGCTTCAGCTCACGCGCTTCTTCGCCGATGAGCTGCCGGCCTCAGGTCCAGGCGGGTTTTGGCTGCAGGCGGATGGCTGCTGCAGCAAGGCTTCCTGGGTCACGGTCGAGGTCTCCGTCGCGGGCAACATAGCCTTGGCCCGTGGCTGGCAGACATTTGCCCGCGCGCGTGTCCTGGTCAGGCGGTGCACCCTTCATTTCAAGTATGACGGTGACGCGACCGTCTACGTGAGGGTGTTTGGGGAAGACGGTCACCGCGCCGGGTGCTGCCCCGAGGTCAACGACGGCGAGGAGGTGCTCGGCCTCGGCGATGGTCGTGATGAGGATGAGGGCGAACCCGCCAATGGGGCCGACCACGTCTCGTCCAGCTATGGCGGCTCTTCCTCTAGCAATAGCTCCAGCAGCGACGGTTACGGCCAGCCGCCGCGCCTGCTTCGAAGGCGGCAGTGGGTCGTCTCGTCGTCGTGTCTCCGTGAAGCGTGAGGAAGGGTCTGGCTGAGCTCGGGACGGTGCCAAGGGCCCGCCCTCGCGGATCTCTGTAGGGGCACGCGCCACTTTTATTTTGTTGTTCCTTTCCTTCATGCATCAAAAAGAAACCAGAATGGGCCCCGGAGGGGCGTGTATCGAATTATGATCTCAACCATTATGCTATGCTTGTTGTTTCTGTGTTGTGTCGTTATTTTGTGAAGAGGTAACTTAGCTTGACTTGCTCGGAGTAGCTCCCTCCTCATGAGGCGCTTGCTTCCTGGTGCTTGCCGAGGCCTCCTTGGCCTCGTAGGCGCTTAGGAACTGGAAAAAATTCGTTAAGAGGCTCATCGTTCACCCGAGCCTTGGTCACAGGCGCTACCGGCCTTGACCCAGTGCTTCGTATCGCGGTACCCGTGGGGAACAGATTAGGAGAGGGCGCCAGCTTGTGGACTCGAACGAGGGTGCCTCACGAAAAGCAGATGAAAGGCAGAAAAGGAAAAACGCTCACGAGGGCACCCGTCCAGCCCCCTCGCGAGGAATGCGAGAGAGAGGGTGCGGGCTAAACTGAAGAGGAAACGGAGGCAAAAGGTGACAGAACCAAATCAGCGAAGAACACCAGAAGCAAATTCAATTAAAAGAGGCGAGCCAAATACGGAAAGCAAATGAAAATCCGCGTTCGGCACCTAGTCTAGTTTTCAAGTCTTCTCACCAGCGCGGAGCTAAGTGCTGCCACTTGGACGTGGGAGGGAGCCCCCGAGGCCCGAGGGCGGCACTCCTGAGACTCCGGGGCATGTACAACCCCACTCATTATTACGTGAGAGTGTCATGGGCGGCGATTCTTCACAGGCACGGGGCCTTGCTTCACAGGCACTGGACCTTGCTTCATGGGTAGAATTTCCAGAGGTGCTGGATGTTCCAGGCGTTCTGGATGGGTACCCCGTCCTGTGTCTCCAGACGCGCAGCGCCAGGCCTGGAGACATGGACGACCTTGAACGGGCCCTCCCACATGGGTGAGAGCTTATGCAGCCCTTCCCTGGAGAGCACCTCCCTCAGGACGAGGTCACCCACCTCGAGCGTCCTGGAGCGGACGCTACGATAGTGGTACCGCCGCAGCGCCTGCTGGTACCTTGCCGCCCGCAGTGCAGCTTCACGGCGGCGTTCCTCCCCCAACATGAGGTCCATCCTCCGCGTGGTGTCGTGCTGCGTCTCATCAAACGCCAGGACCCGTGCGGAGCGATGCATAACCTTGTGAGGGAGAACCGCTAATGCTCCGTAGATGAGGAAGAATGGGGTCTCGCCCGTTGGCTTGGTGGCGGTGGTGCGGATGGACCACAACACGGACTGGAGCTCGTCGTGCCAGCCCCTACCGCATGCTTCGAGCTTCTTCTTGAAGGTCCTGGTCTTGAGGCCTCTCAGGACCTCTGCGTTGGCGCGTTCGGCTTGAACATTGCTCCGGGGTGCGCTACCGAAAAGTAGCAGATCTGCGTTCCAAGGTTAGCAATGAGGTTTTCAGCCGACAACATTGTATTGCAGACATC
This sequence comes from Triticum urartu, assembly GCF_003073215.2. Taxonomy (NCBI): domain Eukaryota; kingdom Viridiplantae; phylum Streptophyta; class Magnoliopsida; order Poales; family Poaceae; genus Triticum; species Triticum urartu. The sequence goes on from NC_053022.1 coordinate 294,993,050, forward strand.
CGTCCGGATACAAATTGTATTTTGATCAGACTTTCAGCAACAAGTACCTGTCAAAGATACACTTTATCGCAGCAAAGATTAAATCAGAAAGAGGACAAAATTGGATCAATCGTGCATTTCAAGCCAAAGGTATGGGCTATGCACAATGATTGAATGTGCCATAAGTCAAAATTAAAACATTGCGACGCCCAGAAGTCAGTCCAATTGCACGGTGAATTCAGTAAGGATAGTCAGACAATTCTTGTCATATAAGTAATCAGCTGCCGGGCTGACAAAGATATATATATATATATATATATATATATATATATATATGTCATTCCATTCACCAAGAAAATCCGTTCCGTCCATCTCCACAATTTATTGGCGAAGTGTACAAAGACAAGGTTCCCAGTCTGCATCGATAGGGTATGAATGGATTCCCATGCAAGATATTCAGTCTTCTCGATAAAATACTGCAAAAGCTTCTGGCATAAGGTACCGTGTCTTCCCTAGCAAAGTCTTTAAGGGGGAAAGCTTATGAGATACGATACCCCGTTTTTCCTCAAGAAGATATCCACCGAAGGCTTCGAGCATAAGCCACCCAGTCTTCCTCAGCGTGATATCCCGGTGGTTTCCAAACACAAGCTGCCCAATCTTCTTCAGTATGACACTAGTACAAGACATTAAGGCCCCGTTCGGATCTCCACCGGCTTCCCAAAATAGCTGGATTCTCCGCTTCTCGCTGGATTCTAGCTTCTCGGTAGAGCAGCGACTCGTTCGGCTGTATGTGCTCAACTCCTCACGTACGCATGGACTGGTAGCCCAGGAAATCAGGCCAAGGCCTGTTCGAACGTGGCTTGGGCCAGGTCATATTGGCCCAGTTTGATGGATGAAACAAGTTCTAGCGATCGAAACGGTACGTGAGATCACTTTGGAAGGGCAGCGGAATGTAATTTCGATCAACTCCTGGCTTCCATGTGTTGAGGGCCAGCTTGAAGCGATCGAAACGGTACGCAAGGTTCACTTCGGAAGGGCACTCCCATGTAATTCTGATAAACTTCCGCTTCTCGATTTCGCGAAGATGGTCTAGCGCTGCTCCTTGTCTCCGTCAAAATTGAACTGCATATTCCTTGTCTCCGCGGAGCCGGCTCCTCGGAGCAGAGCCGTTCGGCTGGCTTCTTGGATTGATTTTAGGAAGCCAGCTCCAGGAGAGCTTCCGAACGGAGCCTAAATTGTGAATTATTAGCATATGGCAGTGTTTTCCAAGTGACAGATCTGCAACAGTTGGTCTGCAGCAAAAATCGTTCAGAGGTATGCCTCGAGAATCAAATGTTTGTTCATTCAATGAGTATGCTGCCAAGTCCATGCAAGTCCCTCGCACAAGGAAGAATTCACGTTATGCATCCGACAACCTCACCAGTTATTCAAGAAACAAAAACCAGTGGGTGATGTCATAATCAACAAGTCTTGAAGGAAAGACAACATTGAGACAATAATCTTGGCAGTGTTTATCAAGATCAGTCCCGCACATCCAACAATATGATGTTATTAACCATGTCACTGTCTAGCATAATCAACAATAGTATTGAGATCTGTATAACCACACGTGAGCCGGATAAATATACCGAGGCTCAAAACATGAACCAGACCAAGGTAAGAGTGCCAGATATTGTACGTAGCAGTATTCAGGGCCGCGAAAATAATCAAGTGATACTATTCATCACCCAGGGTGCAAAATAATTTATTCTTCACCCGAGGTATTCTTATGATTATTTATAATTAAATTACGTTTGGAATTCAAATAGTTACATTCATATTGATTCACTACGTAAAATTTGGCACAAGAAAATAAAAATATAGGTAATAAAACAAAAAAATTGCAATTTATGTGTATTTTACACTATATTTTTACGTTTGTAAATTACATAATATAAAATATTTTTTACGACGATTATATATTTTCTTACGGTCTCTTTTTATGTCGAAAATAAGACAAAACTTACGGAACGTAAAATTACGGTGCATAGATGGTAAAATAGAGAGGGGTGAAGAATAACTATTCCTCACCCAGGATGACGAATAGCGCGACCCTATATATATATATATATATATATATATATATATATATATATATATATATAAGGCCCTGCTCTTTCAGTTGAGGATCCAGATGAAGAAAGTAATAATGAAAGATCAAGACCAACAATACAGGTATGCCGGTTATTATGTGAAAAATGTGGATACCCAAAACTGTCTTATTCCATGACAAACCCAAGCAAAGATCCACCTAAGAGGTATACTCCATTGTGGTAAGGACCTCATAGCGAGGCAACCAGCTCAGTCCGCAGTATGCTCAGAACTGTCAGCATTGAATACCCGAGTATGTCCGGTCAGACTCATGGACAGCTCAATATATTAACCTCAACACCCGCGATGGAGCATCCACAGACTGTTATTCCCAGGGAGATACTGGCAAAAATGAAGAATCAGTGTGAGAACACATACTTTGAGGATTGTTATCTCTCGCATAGGGGAAGCAATTAAAAGAAAAGCCTGTGTGGATGGGATTCTTTGCCAAGATCACCGCCAGTCAAGTCTGCAAATGTTATCATCAGGAGATGGTGCATTTTTCTATCAGTCACGACAAGCGACAGTAAAACCTTTGGTACAACTTGGATACTCAAGACTGTGAAGCCAATCAAGATAAGTCAGAAACTCCTGCAAGATGACAACATCCGTTAGCAAAAACAGGTATGATCCACCTCCCTATTTTGAACCCCGAAGGCATGCGTATATTCAAGGAAACCAATGCCTGGGTAGAAGAGATTCTTTGTTCCACGGGAAGATATGTTCCCCAACTCCGTAGAATATTCTCGGTACTCGATACTAGAATAACATTTCCAGCAAGGATCAATATCAAGAAGGACAAGTATGTCCGTAAAAATAATATTTCGGATGTTAGCTCAGCCAACAGATATGAAAGAAAATTTAAGTCAGTATAAACAAGAACATATAAGGTATGTCCTGTCAGAATGTCAGATACGGCGAAGCAAACCACCCCAGATCAAGACAGTCAGTCAGATTCAATTCAGTGGAAATATTATAAGAATGAATAAAAGAAACCTGAGTTGGAAACGGTTTCTTCAAGACAGAAAGATTATTTAACCCTGAGCAACCAAATCTCGAGGACGAGATTTCTTTAAGGGGGGAGGTTTGTAACAGCCTGAATTTTTGCCCTTTTCTTTTTCCTTTGATTTTCTTGGATTTTCCTGTTTTGTTTTGCTTTTCTGTGGCTATGTGGTTCTGAAACTTGGAAAGATCATGTCTTCCTAGGTTTTATAATGGCTTGTCACCCTCTTCATTATCCCAAGATCATGTCATTTCCATCCTTGACCTAACCCAATATTCTTTTGTTGGAGATATTCCTTTTCTGATAAAGGAATAACCCTTAAAATCCTAGGTTGAGAAGCAACCTATATTTATGTCACTCCTAAAATTACCAAATAATTCTCATAATTTTTTGGGGTAATACCTTCCTCAAATATGGCAAAATATATCTTTGGCCATGTTTCCCATCATGATCAATAAATTCATTTCCTATTCTGTCCTAAATGGCACATTGTGAAGCAAGTGCTATTTTTTTGTGTCCATTTGAGCCCAAACTTATTGGACATCGTTTCCTGTCCAAATAATTGACATGTACCAAAATTCAACTCAATTTTCCTAGTACATATTCCTGAGCAATTTTTCATAGTTCCTGTCTGAGAAAAGTGATTGTGAAGGAAGTACAAGCTAGACATATCCAAATGAGTTGAAACTTTTCAAGGTCCTTTATATGATCTTATCATGACTCTTCGCCAAATATGAGCTCCTATAACTCATCTATGTGAGCCCAGCCCCAAATCTTAGATTCTGGTCAAATTTTTAGTTTGTGAATCAACTATATTTTATATTGCTTCAATTAAGATGAAAATTTACCGCGACATGATTCTACCTATATATACTCCTTCCACCAAGTTTTACCTCAATTGGTTAATCCAATTGTCCTGTGTAATTTTTCCAAGTTTCTGTCCGGAATAAAGCTTTGTGAAGCAAGTGCCACTTTGGTATTTCCAAATGGCATGAAACTTTTACAGAAGCTTCTTATCATCATATAACCCCTCCATGCCAAATTTTAGCACACAGATATCAAGTATGTTAGTGTATCATCCAAATCCCTAATTCTGACCAGTTTTGCACTTTCTACAGCAACCCTCATCTAAACTCCTCCTATTAGTCTAAGTTTTGGTGATCAGCATCACCTTAGTGTGTGATCATCATCAGATAGACTCTTTAGCACGTTACCTAGCTGGTTTAACCACAGAGAGTTACAAACACCTTCTTACTGATTTACTTTTGGAGCTAAGTGCAAATCTCTTCTATGCTCCTGGACTGATTTATTTCCTCATTTTGACTGAGGGCACCAGGGTCCATCCACTGGACATGGTTGGCCACACCAAAGAGCGCCGCTTGCGTCAGTGCGCGTGGTGATCACGGTTGCGTCATGGCTGCAGGCGTGCTCTAGCTTGTTCCGGCCACTATGCTCGTCTCCTCCCTCCTCGTCTCGACCTCAAACCTTGTCCAGGAGCTCGACCGTACTCGACTGCGTCGCCTTGCATCGCTGCCTGGTCGTGGTTCGCTGTCAATGCGTCGCAAACGCCATGCCCATGCCACGCCCTGCCTCTGCCCGCCATTAAAGCTTGGTCGGGAGCTCGCCCGTGAGCTCGAGAAGCCTCCCGAAGCTATATAAGGAGTGCCCGAGTCCCTCCTCACCTCACTAGCCTCTCCCCAAGCCTCCTTGCCCACCAGAGCCCTCGGCCCTCTCTTCTTTTTGCCGGAGTTCGCCTCGGCCGCCACAGTTTCTTCTTGATTCCGGTGAACCTAGCCCCTCTCCTCTCTCCCAGAGATGTCCATTAGCTTCCCCGCATCCTTGCGCATCACCCCACCCCTCTAGTCCTCGCCGGAGCGGCTCGCATCGCCGAGTACCTCCACTGACGAGCTCTCTGTAACTTTCCCCGTCGCCGTGGCCTCCCCTCCTCTCCACTCCTCCCCGGCGCTCGTTCTACCTCTGAATGGGACCTCCTCGCCTCCACGAACCCGTAGGTGGTCTCTGCTCGCCCGGGGGTGGCTGGAGTTGGCCGGGCCCTTCGCTGGAGTCCGCCGCCTTCACCCCTGTCCCAGCGAGCCGTAGCCGCCCCTGCCTCTCCCCGGCGCTGCTGCTGCTCCAGGAGGGAGTGGCGCACCGCCCCGTGCCCGCCGGTGGCCTCGGCTCGGCCGTAGGCCGCCTGAGCCGGCCGGCCCAGCGCCGGCAGCGCCCTGCCCGGCCTCCTCTGCTCTCTGTCGTGATCGAGCATGAGCGCGGGAGGAAGAAGACGAGGCCAGCGCACCTGCCGCTGGGTCCCGCCTGCCCCCGACCCCACGCGTAAGTGACACAAGCCCGGGCCCAGGTGCAATAAGTGGAAACGTCTTCTTGAACTATGCTTTCGTTTGATGAAAGCGTATTCTACTTCTTCTTTGGCTAAAATGCGTTTTCTGTTAAAGAAACCGTGTTTCCTTATACTGCGGCTCTGATACGTTTTCCTTTTCGGAAAACGCAAACTGCCCGAAGGCGCTTTCAGTTTTTCCTCCCAGGGACCCGTTGGTGATAAAATTTTCACAGATTGGTCCCTGTTCTTCCAACCTTCACAACTTTTCAACCGTAACTCCGATTGAGGTGAAACCAATGCTCACTTCTTCGTATCGTCGAGCTCTATTTTTTGGTAACATTTTCACTAGGTGTTATCATAGTGAAAATGACCATTTTGCCCTTGCCTCTAATCAGCCCCCTCCGAGAACGAATCGTCTGACATTTTGTTCCGCGGCTTCACCGCACTTCTTCTTGGAGTCTCCGTCACCCCAGGCAAACCACAATACCCACTTGCATGATAGTCATGCAGTAGCCATGGTTTTCAACTTGAATATTTATTAAATGTTTTGTGACGCCCCCGATTCAATCGTACACTAATCATACACGCAAACGTGTACGATCAAGATCAAGGATTCACGGGAAGATATCACAACACAACTCTACAAATAAAATAAGTCATACAAGCATCATATTACAAGCCAGGGGCCTCGAAGGCTTGAATACAAGAGCCCGATCATAGACGAGTCAGCGGAAGCAACAATATCTTAGTACAGACATAAGTTAAACAAGTTGCCTTAAGAAGGCTAGCACAAACTGGGATACAGATCGAAAGAGGCACAGGCCTCCTGCCTGGGATCCTCCAAAACTACTCCTGGTCGTCGTCAGCGGGCTACACGTAGTAGTAGGCACCTCCCGAGTAGTAGTAGTCGTCATCGACAGTGGCGTCTGGCTCCTGGGCTCCATCGTCTGGTCGCAACAATCGGGTATAGAAAGGGGGAAAAGAGGGATCAAAGCAACCATGAGTACTTATCCAAAGTACTCGCAAGCAAGGAGCTACACTACATATGTATGCATTGGTATCAAATGGAATAAGGGTATCATATGTGGACTGAACTGCAGAATGCCGGAATAAGAGGGGGATAGCTAGTCCTATAGTAGACTACGCTTCTGGTAACCTCCATCTTGCAGCAGAAGAAGAGAGTAGATAGCAAGTTCACCAAAAAACATCGCATAGCATAATCCTAACCGATGATCCTCCCCTCATCGCCCTGTGAGAGAGCAATCACCGGTTGTATCTGGCACTTGGAAGGGTGTGTTTTATTAAGTATCTGATTCTAGTTGTCATAAGGTCAAGGTACAACTCCAAGTCGTCCTGTTACCGAAGATCACGGCTATTCGAATAGATTAACTTCCCTGCAGGGGTGCACCACATTCCCAACACGCTCGATCCCCTTTGTTCGGACACACTTTTCTGGGTCATGCCCGACCTCGGAAGATCAACACGTCGCGGCCCTACCTAGGCACAACAGAGAGGTCAGCACGCCGGTCTAAATCCTAAGCGCGTAGGGGTCTAGGCCCATCGCCCATTGCACACCTGCACGTTGCGTACGCGGCCGGTGAGCAGACCAAGCAACCTCCATTACAAAGGAAGTTGCGTTACGCGGTCCAACCCGGCGCACGCCGCTCAGTCGCTGACGTCACGAAGGCTTCGGCTGATACCATGACGTCGAGTGCCCATAACTGTCCCCGCGTAGATGGTTAGTGCGTATAGGCCAGTGGCCAGACTCAGATCAAATACCAAGATCTCGTTAAACGTGTTATCTTGAAATAACCGCGAACGCCGCCTAGGGCCAGGCCCACCTCTCTACTAGGTGGTCTCAACCTGCCCTATCGCTCCGCCACAAAGTAATAGTCGGGGGCCGTCGGGAACCCAGGCCCACCACTACCTGGATGGAACCACCTGCCCCTTCAACCCCCATCTCCGGACAGTATCACAGGTAATGTAACAGTGTAAAGTATATAGTATATGCCCGTGATCACCTCCCGAAGTGATCACGGCCCAGTAGTATAGCATGGCAGACGGACAAGAGTGTAGGGCCACTGATGGAACACTAGCATCCTATACTAAGCAGTAGGATAGCAGGTAAAGGTAACAACAATAGTAGCAAGGAAGGGCTATGCAGCAGTATAGGATTAACTAAAAGCAGTAACATGCTACACTACTCTAATGCAAGCAGTATAGAAAAGAATAGGCGATATCTGGTGATCAAGGGGGGGGGCTTGCCTAGTTGCTCTGGCAAGAAGGACGGGTCGTCAACACCGTAGTCGAACTGGGGGTCACCGGCAGCCTCGGGGTCTACCGAAAAGAAGTAACGAAGGGGGAACACAATAAATAACAGAGCAATCAAAGCATCACAAAGCGTAACATGGCAATACACGGTGTTAGAGGTGACCTAACGCAGTAGTAGGTGACACCAGTGAAGGGGGAAACATCTGGGAAAGTATCCCCGATGTTTTGCGTTTTTGGACAGATGAACCAGAGGGAGGAAGTTGTGTGTTTGCTATGCTAGGGATGTGTGGCGGACAAACGGGCTACGTATTCAAATTCATCTCGTCATTCTGAGCAACTTTTATGTACAAAGTTTTTCCATCCGAGCTACGGTTTTTTTTATATTGATTTTAAAAGATTTAAATCATTTTTAGCATTTATCTAATTATTTTAATTCAAAATGGGATTTATGACATCGGCATGATGTCATGCTGACATCAGCAGTCAACAGGTGTTGACTGGGTCAATCTGACGGTGGGTCCCGCATGTCATTGACTCATAGTAATTAAACAGGGTTAATTAGCTTTAACTAAATGATTAGGTTAATCTAATCCGATTTAATTAAGTTAATTAATTCTTTAATTAATTACTTAATTAATATTTTAATTATTATATTTATTATTTATTTTTCTTTTTTTAAACGTTATGGGGGTTGGTCCCCATGTGTCAGGGAGTATTTAGGTTAGTTAATTAGCCAGTTTACTTAAGTTGTGATTAATTAGAAGGCGGGTCCCAGCAGTCAGTGGCACTGGCGTCATAAGCGGCTGGGTTAAGCGGACACGTCAGCAGCGCCGACGTTTAGTCGCCGGCGACCAAAACACGGCGACGACGCACGGGATGTCGACGGAACTCGGTTACAGGCCACCAAAACGGGCGTCGCTGGTCGCGTTCGAACGCACGTGAAGTCCCGCGTCCAACGATGCTAGGGGTGGGAGTGAGAGAGGTCCCAAGCGACGCCGACGACGAGCAATGGTGATGGCCGGATCTTGGCGAGCTCGGTTTCAAGGTTGCAGCATATGGCGAGGCGACCAAAGGGCATCAGATGGTTCATGGGGAGTCCAGGAACACGAGGCAAAGCTCGGTCGCGAGTCCCGCGGGCTGTGGCCATGGTGGATAGTCAAACGGCGGCGACGAGTTCTCGGACGCGGTAGCGGGGCTAGCTAGTGGGGGAGCCAGAGCTCAAGGGAAGAGAGGAGGATGTGTGTGTGTGGGGGGGGGCTCACAGAGGGACGACAGGAGGCTCAGGGGAGCCGGGGGTGCCGGAGTCGAGAGGATCGACGGCGAGGTAGCGGCATTGTCTGACGGTGTCGCAGGAGGGGGGCGCCGGTCGACGAGGGGACTTCAGCGAGGGGAGCAAGGCGAGGGAGGCCGGATCCGCGACGGGGACTCCAGGATCCGTCCCCACTCTGGCGAGGAGGCGGCTTGGGGCGACATGGACGCCGAGGACGAGGCGGGTGCGGCCATGGCCGGAGCTTCTGCAAGGCGGTGGCGCGAGGACGGCGATAGGAGGCGGATCCGGCGACGTCGGCGGGGACGACCAGGGCCGGAAGGCAGTGGGGAGGTCGGCGTGGTGGAGGGAGAGGAAGGAGACCAGGATGGGCGGCGCTGGTGAGGTGGCAGCGCCAGGGGCGGGGCGCCGCCCAGATCGGGAGAGGGGAAGGGGCGAGGGGGATCGTGGGGGTGAGTTGGGAGGAGTGGGTGTCTAGGGTTAGTGGGGTGGGGGTTATACTGGGTCAACGGGTGGGCCGGCCTGATTGGCCCGAAGGCCAGCTGGGCCGGGGCCCAGCGGGGGAGGGGGGGTTTCTCTTTTAATTTTGTTTGCTTTCCTTTTATATTTTGTTTATTTTCTTTTACTGTTTTCTTTTATTTCTTTGGACTAATTTAGTTTTATTACCACAAAGTGAATTCCTAATTTAGTGTCTCATGATCACCCACTACCACAAAAAGTTTTCCTTTTAAACAAATAGATTAGTATTTTGTAAAGTATCAAAAGCAATTATTTAATTGTTCCAACTACTGTTTTAACCATTTTAGAGTATTTAAGCATTTTATAAAAGTGTGGTTTCTCCACCATAATTACCTATGCATTATTTGGCTCACTCTGAACATTTTAGTTTTAATATTTGAAATCTTTTATTGTTTGATTTTGAATTTGAATTCAAATCGGTTTCGAACTAACGCGAGATTAGCAACAGTAATCGAGGTGACGTGGCATCATTAGCAGAGGGTTACCGTACCTTAATTATTCGGGCGTCACATGTTTGCTTGCTTAAAATATGGTTATAGTTGTTTCGATAATGCTTATGGATTCATGCTTACTTTCCTGCTATGTTGTTATGCACCTAGTTGTCATGCCCTGCTAGTTGCTAGTATTATTTTCATATGCTTATGCTTGCTAGTAGTATATGTTGATGTTGGTAATGGTCTTCGGTGCATGACTGCCGTCTGTCCTGGGAACCGTTGTTATGCATGTTCCTTTGCATCCAGTTGGCTAAATGCTTGCATGATGGCATTGTTGATATGTTCTTGCATGATGTTTATTGTTGATGCTAGTGGTCATGTTATGCTATGAGTAGTGTTGTACTAGTAATATTCATGCTCTTCATTATGCCATGCTCAGTTGGAGATGATTCGTTGTTGATATGGTGGCTAGTTATGTTGCACCCGTGCTTATGTTGATATCATGCTCATACATTGTAATTGTATCATGTTATTTTATCATGGCTCAGCATATTTGCATTCAAGTTTAACCGGATTAAATTGAACTTGAACACCTGTTGGTTGAGTCATGGTGCCACCATATCGAACTGACCAGTGCAACCACGCTTACCTTTATGGGAAGGTCCTAACTGGGTCTATTGTCGTGCCTCTCGCTGGTGCCTCCAACTAGGGAAGGTTATGGGCGTGCGGTACCCTGGCCCGGTAAGCAGACATAACCTTGTGTGCCTGTTGTTGTTATTATTATGGATCCGGTCCCCGTGAGGGACGTTTGGCCACGACGGTGGTCGTTGTGTCTTTGGTAGACACGGGGCCACCCAGGACTAACCTAGTTGGGAGTGGGTCAGAGTGGCCGGGAGAGTGTCATGACAATAGATCGGTTTTGTCAGAACGTCGTTGGTCCACTCGAATGGGAGTGTGAGGCATGGGTTCCATAGTGTGGGTACAATGTACTAACCTCTGCAGAGTGTATATTAAATCTATCGATAGCCGCACCCGCGGATAAGGGCCCAGTTCGTAGTTGGTCACACTATGAGTCAATAGTAATAATAATAATAATAATGTGCTTAATAACAACCACAGTGCGATGAGGAAATAAGTTGGTTGTGATCGCCGGAAGGATCACCTTTTGAGGCCAAGTATTGGTCATGGTTGTGATCGCCGGAAGGATCACTGTTTGAGACCAAGTGTTGGTCATGGTTGTGATCGCCGGAATGATCACCGTGGTATCGAGGATACCGAGTTGTTGGATATTCGTGATGTTGTGCGAGAATCGTGGGTAAAGATCAAGCTCCTTGTGGTCATTCAATGATTACTACGGTATTGTTTATACCAAGCTTGATTTGATCCTGAGATGATCGTGTAATGTCCGAAGTTGGTAAGTGATGCATGTGATGGTTATGAAGTAACCCGAGCAGAATAAATGGTGCATGTAGTGTCATCATGTTGCATGCTAGTATCATCAGATTTATATGTTCATGCCATGATCATATTGTTCTAGCGAGATTATGTTCATGTTGTTCGTGCCATGTTATCCTGATGATCCAATGATAATTCTTGCTTAACCTGTAATTGCCATGTTGTTGTTTGTTTTGAATGCTTCTGGTCATTGTGAGCTTGCAAGTACATTCAATGTACTGACCTGGCGTGTCATGCCAGTTTGCAGGTCGTGCCGGGATTGCTTGCTTGTTTGGTGTTGTTCCTGTGTTCGCGAGCTAGGATAAACATTCCAGCCAGAGTCCCTGTGGATTGGAGCCCATCATCGTCGTTCGGTGTTCCGCTGCCATTTGTTGGCCCGCTGCTTCGAGTTGTTATGCTGCTTGTATAGAGCAACCATGGTTGGCGTAGCGTCGCCATGCCGATGTTATTCATTGTAATATCGGAGACCCTGTATTCATATTCGTGTTGTAATAGAGAGCTGGTTTGTTCTATACTAAGTAGTGTCATATTCCAGAAGACTTCACCTCGATCTCTAGGCTGGAATACGGGGCATTCCGGTTTTCTCTGAGCTGAGGTGCCACAGAGAAAGGCTTGCTAGGGTGGAGCCGCTCGAGCGGTACGTGAAGAAGGCTGAAGGCCTCGATAGTGAGCACGTTGAGGCCGGTGCCGCCGTCGATGAGCGTCTTGGTGATGGACACGTGGCAGACGGTGGGCGTGCAAAGCATTGGGAGCACACCCGAGCCGACGGTGGAGGCGGGATGATCCCCTGAGTCGAAGGTGAGGCTGGCCTTGGGCGCGACCCAGCCCAGCGGAGCCCCCGGGCGCTTGGAAGTGGCGTCGATCTGGCGAAAGAACGGCTTGACGTGACAATCCGAGGGTGGTGCTTGTGAGCCGCCGAGGAGGGCCGCAACCGCGTGGTGCGCCGGCGCCGTGTAGCGCGCGGCGAAGAGGCCGCGCAACTCCTCCCACGATGCCACCATGGATCCGGGGAGGTTGAGCAGCCAGGCGCGCGGTGCGCTAGTGAGGGCCATAGGGAGCTAGTTGTCCATGACCTTGTCGTCGCCCCGAGCCTTAAGGACGGCCTCCTCATACGCCAGCAGGAAAGCCATTGGGTCTGCCACGCCGTCGTAGCGCGGCGGCATCTCTGGCTTGAACTTGGGTGGTCATTGCACCTGCCGTAAGGCGGGCGCAAGGGCTCGGAGCCCCCGAGCGCCATTGTGGGCATCCATAGATCCAGCCGAAAGGGCGGCGCCAGCCATGGGGAATGGGCGCAAAGATGGTGGAGCGCGAAGCGACAGAAGCAAAACTCCGACGACCCCCTACCTTGCACGCCAAATGTCGGATCATGGGTTCCGGCAAAACCCTTAAGGTTCGAACACTGGGGTGCGTGCGAAGATCTCCCCTACCGATCCACGTCCTAGCTTCGCTAAGATCTCAAGGACTAACTCGATGAACTCGCAACACAAAGGACACAAGATATATACTGGTTTGGGCCACCGTTGTGGTGTAATACCCTACTCCACTGTGGTGGTGGTGGATTGCCTCTTGCGCTAAGGATGAACAGTACAAGGGGAAGAACAGCCTCTTGAGGCGAGGTGTTCTTGTGCTTGGTGAGTATGTGGATGGGTTGAATCTCGGTCCCCTAACTATGGTGGTGGCTAGTCCTCTTTATAGAGGCCCTGGTCCTCTCCCCAAATATTGAGCGGGAAGGGAGCCAACAATGGCCAATTCGAAAGGGGACAGCTAGTACAACTTATCCTGACAAAAGTAGTCTTCGCCTGCCAAAGGCTCTGGTGGTGACGCCGTCTTGGGCACCACGGTGACCTCCGTCTTGCCGTCCTGCTGGTCTTGGTCTCGTTGCACCGATATGGAAACCTTTGCTTGACGCCTCGGTACTCTGTGTCTGTGCTTGCCTCCCTTGCACCAAAGAGGAAACAAGGACACTGTGTGCGCTGGCGCCCGCCTGGTCTCGATCGTCATGGCTCACGTCATTGGAACCTCGCGAGGTTTGCCTGGCCTTGATCTCTCCACCCCTCGCGAGCCATCCTGGTGAGGCCGCTCCTGAGGAGGTCTTGTGTCGTCCGCCTCGCGAGGGTCTTGAATGCTTGTTGGTGAAGATGGGTCGTACGGGCTCGCTCATAGAGCCATGCCGTGGGCCGCAGGTAGGAAAGTTTGGGGACCCCTGTTCCCAGAATGCCGACAGCCGCGGTCTGGCAGCCACCGATTCATTCCATCTCGCAATCACTTGAGCCGTCACGGCTGCCGCTCCGGTTTCGTGGTCTATCCTCTCAGTCGTCGCTACAGAGCCGTCTCTCAATCTCATTGGTTCATGGCGACTTGTAACCTTGATTGAGAACCGTTGGAAATCGAAGGGATTAATTTAGATTTACAGTGCCACATAGGGATTTGTTACAGAGTTGTATACAAACATGTCGAACATGAATATTATTCGTGTGGAGGAGTCCGTGCGCGAGTAAAGATTGCGGGTTGATTGTCCGTGCGCGAGTAAAGATTGCGGGTTGATTATCTAATAAGTCAAGGGGGTTTCTGTAAAACATGCGCGACGGTGAACCCGACAAAGTTAGTCCATGCTTTATTATTATTAGGGAAAGATATTGTCATAGATCCTTTAACATGTGGTGCTTGCCCCCATCTTTGCTAGCCAAAAATTCTGCACTAAGTAGAAATACTACTTGTGCATCCAAAGCCCTTAAACCAAATCTTATTTTGAGAGTCCACTATACCTACCTACGGATTGAGTAAGATCCTTCAAGTAAGTTGTCGTCGGTGCAATAAGGCAATAAAAATTGCCTCTAAAGGTGTTAGATAATTTAGTGTAAGATAAAACTGAGCGTTGTACGAACTTGTGATGGCAAAGAATAAAAGCGACAGACTGCATAATAAAGGTTGCTATCATAAGGGGCAATATAATGTGACGTTCTTTTGCACTAAGAGATTGAGCATACAACCAAAAAGTGCATGGCAACCTCTGCTTCCCTCTGCGAAGGGCCTATCTTTTACTTTTATGTATTTACTTTTATGCAAGAGTAAAAGTACTTCTCTCTATTCCTATTTTTATTTTCTCTTTTGGCAAGCACCATGTGGTGAAGAAAGATCTAGGCACATATATCCAGTTGGATATGGGTGGGCATGAGTTCTTATTGTTGACATCACCCTTGTGGTGAATACGTTGGGAGGCAAAACTATAAGCCCCTATCTTTCCATGTGTCCAGTTGAAACTTTTTGATCATATGTATGCAGTGAGTGTTAGCAATCATAGAAGACTATATGATGGTTGAGTATGTGGACTTGCCAAAAGGCTCCAATACGTGACCCTTCCTGAAAAGATGATGAATTGTAGTAGCAAAGTTGACTGAGAAGATAGTTTGTTGGTTTTCAATAGAGTTTATGCTTTATACTTCGATGTTGTGATGAATTGTTACTTGTTCATGAGAAGTTATATGATAAAAGTTCTATGATAAGGATTTATGTTAAAGTTTGTTGTCGTTATAATAATATACATGATGCTTCTATGTCCATATTTTGTTTCTAGCGACACCTCTCTCTCTCTCTAGGCATGTGGACATGCTTTTAGATTTTGGTTTTCTCTTGAGGACAAGCGAGGTCTAAGCTTGGGGGAGTTGATACGTCCATTTTGCATCATGATTATCTACTGTTATTGTAAGTGCATCTAGTGCCCCTTAGTGATTTTGGTGTATTGAAGACTTATAGGTTAAGGGATTAATAAGTTTGTGAGTGTACACAGGTCTATAAGTCTATGAGGAGTTTGATATTTATGATGAAAGTCGACCCCTAAAATTAATGTCTTGAGCTGAAGACTTTGGTTTTCTTGAAGACTTTGAAAGTGAAGAAATTGGTGTGACCTTGAAGACTTGATATTCATGCGAGGATTATGAAGCGTGAAGACTTTTGTTTTCATAGTTTCATTTTCTCTTTCTTGAGTCATAGGAAACACCGTACTATTAAAGGGGGTCGAGGTAAAACTAAGGAAAAGTTTCCAAGTGATGCTCATCTCAAAATCCTACACCTACGCAATCCTTTCAAGTGAAGCTATTGGAAATCCCATACGGTTCAGTCAATTTCTTCAGTGACAGAGACAAAGATCTTCTGGTTTATGAGGAATTTGTTCTGACTGAGGAGTTCGGAATTCACCAGTGCGGACTGCCTACATGTGAGGAGCATGATAGCCCTGAGGAATTTGATAGCTCAAATATCCGACTGACGCTTGTTACCTTTGAGGATTGTGCATCCTCCAGATGGTTAGGCGTCATGGTCTAGAACATCCAAGAGGAAATTGTGGATCATCGAGTGACCGAGTCTATGAAGATTTGGAAGTCACCTGAACACTTACCATGAGTGATTGGGCGAGGTCTGTGTGATCTTAGCTCAAGGAGAATATGGTGGGGACTGTGTGTCCTCAGGTTTAAATACCTAGCCGCTCCAACTAGACATACAACTATCACAATAATTGGAACCGGTCTACCAAATCATCGTCTTCACCAAGCTATTGGTTCTATTTCCTCAACCCTTTAATTTCCTCATTCTTGTGTTGAAGTACTTGATCGTTACTGCTTGAAGACTTTGACTGAAGACTTTCTCAATTTCCTCAATCCTATTTCTTCAGTGAGTTTGTCTTCAGCCTGCTTATCCTGTTTACACGCTACTTGTACTTTGTGTAAGTAATTTGCTTTTGGAATGCAAATGCACATGGCAGGTAGTACTTGTGGAGATCCTCTTCAACTTATGATGACAATACATCATGCATGATTTGATATAGCGAAGATAATGACATGCATAATGGAAAATGGACATCTGCAAAATGACCTAAGTGCGGAAGTTATCATCGCACATGCGGAATTTATCATCGCATCACAGAATAGCAAATAAGTAGCAGACGACCATCGAGTTTAAGTGTTACAACTCAAAGAACCAAATGTATCAAAATGCGAGAGTTGTAAGCACTTGGCAAAAGTAGCAAAGAAAAGGTAAAGCAACCACCCATATGGACCCGCTTGAAGACTATCAACTCATATGCTTCTCCCCCTTTTGTCAGTAATGACCAAAAAGGTTTGAAGACATAGAGCTTCTACTCGTTCCCATGAGGTGCAGGCGAAGCAGCAGGGTCGTCGTTGAGGTCCGGTGGTGCAGAAGAACTTGGTGCAGTGTCGACACACGCTGAAGTTGGAGGAGGTGAAGTGGCATCATCTTGGTCATCGATGACTCTGGCATTCATTGTCGCAGCTGAGGATGAATAGTCAGAGTCTTCAAGTGAGGGAGTCCGACGCAAGTGAGCATTCCTTGGAGGAGTTGAGTCAAACTTGAATCTTTCTGTGAATCCATCGTCTTGCAGATCAGCTTCAGCACTAAGCAATGTCAAACTCTTCCAAGACCTCCGATAGGTTTCATGTGTAACAAAGGCATTCTTGGTGGCAAGATTGCGAATGTGATTGACGTCCACCAAGAGGCTTTGCATCTGACGCTTAAGACAGTCATGATGCTTATCCTGTTTCTGATGTAGCGCGACGAGAAGCTCTCGGTCATTGAGAACATGAGACCACTTTCGAGGCCTTTGGGCAATGGTGCTACCAGTGGCGTAAAGTTTGAGCGCGAGGGGCACGTGTGTTACCAGCCAAGGGATAAACATGAGAGACTGCCTGAACTCCTTCAATGGGCTGGGTGAAGCTTTGACGATCAATGTTGTGAAGATAGATTGGATCCTTAGCAGGCTCTGGGTAAATAGCTTCAACAAACAGATCAACCTCTGGCAAGAATACAAGATGAATGCGCGCAGACGGCTCATAGTTGAAGGCAGAGTGCAGCTTGATGAGACGCATTACCCATGGAGCATAGAACTTCAAACCAAAAATGTCGGAGCCAGATGCAACCAACTGCCTGATGAAGAAGTCTTGAGCATTGAAGCTGATGCCATTGAAGATATAGAAAACCAAAGTCTTCATTGCTCCTTCAAGCTTCGCTGCAGATGAATGTCCTTTGACAGGCCATAGAGTTTTCCTGATGATATGGTAAATGGTACGGGGCAAATACTCTAGGTCTTCAACAAATAATTCAGATGGGTAGTCAGCGTCGTGAGGCAAAGGCTTCATCATGCTCAGCATTTGGCTCATGTTGGGTTCTGGCTTCTGGAAAATGCTCTCCAAAGCATTCTGGTGTTGTTGACAACCTGGTTCAAAGTATTCACCAAGAGTGGGCAGGCCTGTGAGCTCAATGATATCAAGATCTTTGGCTTCATGATGGACATTGCCTGTCATCCACTCAAGGACCCAAATCTTTGGATCCCTGTTGTAGCCTCGAATGTGAAGAGTTGCATAGAACTGTAACAGAAGCTCTTCATTCCAGTGTTCCTTGTCGGTGACAAATTGCAGGAGTCTAGTGTCTCTAAAGCAATCCAACGCTTCTTCTAGACAGGGCAGGCCAGCTATAACTTCAGTGTTGAGACGCATATGTGGAAATATGCGCCCTTGATTGTATAAGATGCATGAATAGTAGCTGCGCTGCTGATAGCTCCAGAACCGATCTGATGAAATGCGAGGTTTGGAGTAAGGGTTCTTGGCACTGTTGAAGAATGTGTTATGTGCCACGAAGCCATTCACATTGAAGACCCCAGGTGAGGTTGCAGTGCCTGGGAATCTTGGAAGTCTTGGCTTGGGCTTCTGGACTTGAGGCCTGTGCTCGACATGATAGTCAAATTATGGACCCACAGCAGGTGGAGGAACCAGAATGGGCCATCATACCATAACAGGTTGACCACGATCATATGCCAGCTCAATTGTATGAGGTCTTGGAGGGGGTACAGGAGCATTGGCATTGTCGTTGACATGGGCATCAGGGGCCACATTGGCTTCAGGTGCTTCAGGATTGGCTTCGGGAGCTGCATTGGCTTTAGGTGCATTCACTTCTGGCACCGCATAAGCTTCAGGCGCCACATTAGCTTCAGCCATGACAACGTCATTGGCTTCAATGTTGATGTTGGTGGCCGCCTCAGTATTGTTAACCTCCACTTCAGGAGTTGGAGGGTCGGACACGTTCTCCTCGAGAACAGCTTCAGGGATGGTTGGTGGTGTAGCAACTCTTTCTTCATCACGTGGTACTTCTTCTTCATCGGCTGATGCAGCCGGAATATCTTCAGCCGTTTTGGCTTCAGACTCAGAGGCGTTCACAGTTGGAGTGGCTTCTGGAAACACTTGACGTGCAACAGATTGGTGGGGCACTTCTCCTTCTAGAATGCTCGGAAGAGTGACTTGGGGCCGTGGTCCTTTGCGAAGCCTGCGTAACGCTGGCGACGCCTATGGAGATGGAGTTGGCCGGGCCTCAAAGTCACCTTCATCTTGCACTGGTGGGGTGACTTGTGGTTGGGGAGAACTTGGGGTGTATTGTTGTTGTGGGTGATCAGCCCATGATGCATCCTGAGCAGTTGGCGTCAGAGGACGACCAATGCTGGTGAGCTCGCTGTGCGTGAGCACAGGCGATGGTACCAAATTGCGCTCGATCTGAGGAAGGACTTCATCATCTTCAACATTGTCGTGAGGACCAATGTCTTCAGCTGCGATGGGGTCAACAGCTGGATTGTCTTCAGCTTCAGGAGCCTCTGTGGAAGCAGTCTCATGAACTATCAACTGGCGCTCTTGATGTTCAGACGCAGGACGAGCAACTGAGATTGGCTCGACATCAAGGGGCTCTGTGGGAGCAGCCCGGTCTCTCTTCTTGGTTTTTCGTTTCTTGGTTGGAGGAGCATCATCAGTGGTGGCTTTGGTCTTGCGCTTTCTGGCTTCGGCTTCAGCTGCCCTTGTTTTCTTGAGTTCTGAAGCCACTGTGGGGACCTTAGGCTTCGAGCCTGTCATACTGGCTGGGAAGACAATGCGAGGTTCTTCCTGCCTTGATGCTTTGGGTTCTGCCACAGCTGGCTTCTTCTTCTTCTTGGCAGCCATTCGGGGGTCGATGCCTGGTCGCCCCAAGGCCTTGCGCTTTTCAGCTTCATTGTATCCTTGAACACATTTGGCAGCAAGATCCTTCATGCGCTCACGAGAACCTTTTGCTTCTTCTTGTTTCTTGTGGAATGCTTCCTTGAGCTCATGCATCATGACCTTGAAGTTTTGAATGTCTTCAACATTGAGCTTGGCCATGTGCTTCTTGAACTGAGCCTTTTCATAATCGATCTTATGCTTCAGCTCAACAATTTTCTGAGCTAGAGCCAGCTCAGGAGCAATGGCTCCGTGGAAGGCGACGCTAAGGCCAATGGGAAGCTGAAGATCGTCAAAGTTGACATCTGGGCTGTCAAACCACTCATCAATAAACTTGTTTAGGATTTCCACATCAAAGAGAGGAAGATCATTGAAGATTTCTGCCTCTTGCTTGCTCTTGATCAATAGCTCAAGAGCGTCATCGCCAAGCTCGTCGTCGCTAGACAGATCAATGGCGTCATTCTCGTTTCGCAAAACAACAGCAGGGGTCAGTGCTTGACCAGTGGGTTGCATGGGCTTCTTCACTTTGGCAGACTCGGAGATGCGTGAGAGATCTTCAGACTGCACACTGGCTTCAGGAGGTGCAGTGGCCAGAGGCTTCGCCCGTGAGAACTTTGGTGCAGGGGGGGTTTGAAGCCTTTGGTTTCTTTTGCTTCACTGGCTTCGGTGGTGCGGGCGCTTCATCAGACTCAGCGTCATCTGCAGGTTTATCCACGTCTGCCCCTTGAACCATTATATGAGTGATGAGACCTTCTAGGTTGTAGAAGGGCCCAACAAGATTGGGTTCAGCTTTGCGTGTGCCGTCGGCACGAGGAGAAGAGGGGCCTGGATTGAAGTCTAATCCCCACGACTTCTTGTTTTCTTTGGCCGAGTTCTTGGCAAACTGGAAGTTGCGCTTGAACAGATTGTCGTCACGACACCATAGCAATGAAGATGGGTCTGCATCTGCAGGCTGTGGTCCATGGACCATGCAAGGATAGAAGCCTTGTTCAATGGCTTCAGCACTGGACCTGGGTTGAAGGTTTTTGTACAAGATGTCTCCCCAAGGTCACTTGATGGCATTCTTCTCAGCATATTCCTGGGTCACAAACCTGTACTTGTACCAGTGTTCTGCCCAATATCTTTGAATCCATTGGATTCGGGTTTTCCGCTGATTGTAGTCCTCCTCTGGATCTGTCTTGTACAGCTCATAGAGTTCAGGAGGCAAATCTCTTGAGGTGTTTCCACGGCGCTGTCTGCCACCCTTCCTTGCAGATTTCTCTTTTGCCATGAAGTTTAGACTGAAAGGCTTCAGCACTGTCAAAGTCTTCCGTCTACTGGTCAGACAAGAACTGGCTTTAGGAGAATTTATATGATGTTGTAAGAACTCTGCAAATGAATGCAGACTATGAGAACCAAGGGATTCTCTCATGGACATGTACCTATGACAGCATTAAAGGTGCGAGGGAAGGGGAAGAGGTCATATGCATTCTCAGAAGATTTTGAAGATAAATCAGTTTAGAAGACATTGACCTCATAGTGCGAAGACATTCACTCATATGTAGAGAGTTGGTTCCAGATTTGTACGAATCCACGAATAAGTACAAGTGAGGAATCTAACTACTTTGTGAAGCATAAGTGAACATACTAGGCATGCTATGAGATGCAGAATGAGATAGATCCAACTTGTGTGAACAGAAACCACTTGTGGTTGAAAAGGATGAATCTATCGGATCAAAAAGACTGTAAAAAGGAGGTTTTATTTACCACACGAGGAACTGCTAGACGGAGTGGGAGAGGAGGCCGAGCAGTTTGATCTCCCGTGCCCTAACTTGGCGACGGAGGACGCCTACGGCGACGACGGAGAAGACGATGTCCGCGGCCGGCGTGAGGACGGCATCGGTGAGGTCGCGGCAGCTAAGTGCTTCGTCACCGGCGTCGTCGAGGGCTAGCGGTGGCGCTAGGGTTTGTGCGAGAGTGGAAGAAAAGATAATGACTAGGGTGAGGCGTGTATTTATAGAGACAGGGACGGCACAACATTATTACGCAGGTGCCCCTGGCGGTTCACATCTGAAGGACACGTGGCGATCATGCAACACATCGGAGGTTGTTCCATGTTCCCACGCACGCCTGGATTGTCGGGTGGTCATTCCCGCTTCTCCGGGTTTCATGCAAAAAGATTTAGCATTAAAAACAGATTTAATGTTTGTCTCTGTATCTCCTGCTGACAAGGACACAACGAAGACATTCGACAGTTTCAATAGAATGCATATGATTTGGATAGATAGACTTGAGGCAGGAGCATAGAAAGGTTAGGGTCCGATCACATTCACTTAGTTCAAAAGATTCAACGTGAAGACATAGCTATAAGTGAATGATGTAGAGGACAGAAACTAAATCAGTATATTGAAGATAAACATGAGGCCATGTTAATATTGAAGACAAACAAAATGCAAAGACTTTGCAAATGTAACACCATGAGAAAAACACTTCTAAGGGAAGAATTTTGTGGTGGCGTTACCCACCGTATAGGAAGTATTAGACCCAGACACGACGCACAATTATTGTGGCGCTCCGAAATCAAATTCCACGTTAATGTATTCACACTCAGAGTGTAAGTCTTCATTGTTTGAAGATATACTTTACTTTGTGTGTTGCACATCTAAGTCATCAACATGCATAAGTGTTAGGATGTGTGCCTCATCACATGACATTTGAGGATTCCAAGATATTTAGCTCACACCGTAACTTGCAAAACCTTTTCTCATCCAAGGGCTTTGTGAAGATATCTGCCAGTTGCTCTTCAGTGTTAACGTGTATGATATCAATATCTTCCTTCATGACATGATCTCTGAGAAAGTGATGACGAATTTCAATGTGCTTTGTCTTCGAGTGCTGAACTAGGTTGTTAGGAATCTTGATGCCGCTTTTGTTGTCGCAGTAGAGTGGCACTTGCTTCAGATGAATGCCATAGTCTTTGAATGTTTGCTTCATCCATAGAAGCTGAGCGCAGCAAGATCCAGCAACAATGTATTCAGATTCAGCAGTGGAGAGAGATACACAGTTCTGCTTCTTTGAAGACCAACATACAAGAGATCGCCCCAAAAAGTGACATGTGCCTGATGTAGACTTGCGATCCACCTTGTCACCAGCATAATCAGCATCCGAGAATCCAACTAGATAAAACTCTGAGCCCTTTGGATACCATAATCCTAGTGTTGGGGTGTGAGTCAAATATAGAAGAATTCGCTTCATAGCTAAGTGATGTGATTCCTTTGGTGCCGCTTGAAACCGGGCACACATGCAAACACTAAGCATGATATCTGGCCTAGATGCACATAAATAAAGCAAAGAACCAATCATGGAGCGGTATACCTTTTGATCGAACTCTTTACCATTGTCGTCGGGACCCAGATGGTGTTTAGCTGGCATTGGCGTCGTGTAACCTTTGCAGTCTTGCATTCCAAACTTCTTCAGGCAATCTTTGAGGTATTTCTCTTGAGATATGAAGATGTTGTTGTGTTGCTGTCGTATTTGAAGACCAAGGAAGAACTTCAACTCTCCCATCATGGACATCTGATATTGCTCTTGCATCATGTATCCAAACTCATCACTGTATTTCTGATTAGTGCAGCCGAAGATAATGTCATCCACATATATTTGGCACAAAAACAGTTCACCATCATATGTCTTCGTGAAGAGTGTGGGATCTAGGGAACCAGGTTTCAAGCCTTTGCTCTTCAGGAAGTCTTTGAGTGTGTCATACCAAGCACGAGGGGCTTGTTTGAGGCCATACAGTGCCTTGTTGAGCTTATACACCATGTCAGGATGTTTTGGATCTTCAAAGCCAGGTGGTTGTGCAACATACACTTCTTCTTCAATCTTGCCATTTAGAAAAGCACTCTTCACATCCATTTGATATAGAAGGATGTTATGATGATTTGCATAGGCTAGCAGTATGCGTATAGCTTCAAGCCTAGCCACAGGAGCAAATGTTTCATCGAATTCAATTCCTTCAACTTGAGTGTATCCTTGAGCAACGAGACGAGCTTTGTTTCTGACAACTTGACCATGCTCATCTTGCTTGTTGCGATATATCCATTTAGTGCCTATGATATTGTGCTTATGAGGATCAGGACGCTTGACCAGTTTACATACATTATTCAGCTCAAATTGTTGAAGCTCTTCTTGCATAGCTTGAATCCATTCAGGTTCCATGAAGGCTTCATCAACTTTCTTGGGTTCAGATATTGAGACGAATGCGAAGTGCCCACAGAAATTTGCTAGTTGTGTTGCCCTTGAACAAGTGAGTGGACCAGGTGCATTGATGCTATCAATTATTCTCTCAATCTGTACTTCATTTGCAACACGAGGATGAACAAGACGAAGATTTTGCTCTTGCTGATCATTGTCGTCATTAGAAAGATTGTCTTCAGGCTGAGTATTGTCTTCAGGTTGATCAGGTGCAGAGATGATGAGTTCCTCTTTGGGTTGTGCTTCAGGCGGTATGATTTCTACAGTTCCCATAAGCTTGATGGATTCACTTGATGGAACTTCATCTAGCACATTTGGCAGGTGCTCTCTTTGCGAGCCGTTAGTCTCATCGAACCGCACATCCACAGTTTCAACCACTTTATAGTGAAAGAGGTTGAAGACTCGGTTGATGATATGGCATGCAGTATCAATGGCTTTAGGCCAGAACTTTCTTGGAGTCTTGTATTCATCGAGCATTGTCCGGGCCATCTCAATGAGTGTTCTATTCTTGTGTTCCACGATGCCATTCTGCTGCGGCGTGTACAGAGCTGAGAACTCATGAGTGATGCCCAAAGTATCAAGATAAGTGTCGAGGCCGGTGTTCTTGAATTCAGTGCCATTGTCACTTCTGATGTGCTTGATCTTGACGCCATAGTTGTTCATGGCTTGATTGGCGAAACGTTTGAAGACATCCTGCACTTCAGTCTTGTAGAGAATTATATGCACCCATGTATATCTTGAATAATCATCAACAATGACGAAGCCATAAAGACAAGCAGTAGTAGTAAGAGTTGAGTAGTGAGTGGGACCGAAAAGGTCCATGTGTAGAAGTTCGAAGGGTTGAGTTGTTGTCATGATTGTCTTCAGGGATGCTTGGCCCTCGTCATCTTTCCAGCTTCGCAGGCACCGCATAAGTGATCCTTCTTGAACTTGACGCCCTCGATGCCTATGCTATGCTTCTTCTTTGCAAGAGTGTGCAAGTTCCTCATGCCAGCATGCCCTAGCCTCCGATGCCAGAGCCAGCATTCTGAAGCTTTTGCAAGAAGACATACGACAAGCTATGGTCCTGCTGAGAAATCTACCATGTACAAATCATCTTTCTGATACCCTTCAAAGACTAGAGACTTGTCAGATTCCATTAGAACAAGGCAATGATATTTTCCAAACATCACAACCATGTTTAAATCGCGAAGCATTGAGATAGACATTAAGTTGAAACCAAGGGATTCAACAAGCATCACTTTATCCATGTGCTGATCCCTTGAGATTGCAACTCTACCTAGACCCAATACCTTGCTTTTACCAGTATCAGCAAATGTGATGTGACTCTTGTCATATGGATGTAAGGTTGAGTCCATGAGAAGACTTCGCTTGCCAGTCATATGATTAGTTCACCCACTATCAATAATCCATTTTGAAGCAGCTGGTGTCATACCCTACAGTGCAGTTAGGGGGATAGGCTTCACGAAGAGAATTGTGAAGCATAAACATTTGACGAGCAAGTGGATTATGAAAGCTTAGATCGAGGTTAGGACTAATAGGGCAAGTGGCAAGCGACTTAGGAACAAAATACATAATAAGACCATTTGGGAATTAGATCTTGCACCCTACAAGATGTTTAAGGTCCCCAGCAATAGCTTCAGACGAATTTGAATTTCGGCTGGAGACCCTTCCCTACAAAAGAGAGTTAAGCTTTCTTAGCCACCCACATCTTCAAGGGTGGCTTCGAAGCAATGAGTCTAAGTGCAACATCTGAGAACTTTGGCTTTGGAGCCCTAGCAAATAGTCTTGAAGGAGGACAATAGTACTCATAAGAATAAGCAGAGTAGTTCTTGGTCTTATGAACATGGCGGTTTGATGAAACGCGCTCATATTCATAGGCCTGAGTATGGTTTCCCTGCAAATCATTTGCGTTAGTGCGACTCAGTTGAGTCCTCTGTCTGTATGAAGCCTTTGGACCATATGAAGCCCGTGGTCTGGGGTTTGTCTTCTTCCCTTGTGGTGTCATGACGACATACACAAGAAGATTTTCTAGACACTTTTTCGGCACCCAGACTTTCTTCACAGGTGGCCCATTCCTGCAGTTAGTACCAATATACCTGGCAAACACTTCACCATTCTGATTCTTAAATATTTTATAGTTGCATCAAAGGATTCATCAACAACAATGGGATTAGCACAAGTGAAGCCAGATAGGGTGGATGGATCCACTGAAGGTACCTTTGCAGCAACCCATGTGATTTTGGGGTACTGCTCAGGTTTCCAGTAAGAGCCATCAGCATTCATTTTCCTTTCGAACCCAACACCCTCTTTCCTAGGGTTTCGGTTCAGGATCTGCCTTTTGAGGACATCACAGTGTCTGATGCCCTTTGAGACTTTTGTACATACCTGTTTCAAGAAATGTCTTCAACCTAGCATTTTCATCAGCAATAGCAGTGGAATCCTCAGCAGAGGGGTTAGTTACCACATCAACAGTTGAAGATATTGCAACAGTAGCAGCAGTGGAACATCCAGCAACAGAAGTAGTGTTGTCACGCTCAATGCATTTAAGACATGGTGGTTCAAATGCTTCCTGAGCGGAACTAATCTGTTTGGCGTGAAGCGACTCGTTTTCCTTTTGAAGATCTTCATGAGCCGCTCTCAATTTCTCAAGATCTTGCTTCCTTTGAAGATAATCATAGGAAAGCTTTTCATGAGTTGTTGAGAGCGTTTCATGACGACTTTCAAGTTCCTCATGCTTAACATGAAGATTTTTTATGTCTTCAATTAAGGACTGAGATCGAGTCATTTCAGTGTCTAACAGGTCATTGCTTTTGTCTAACAGTTTTTGAATATGTTCCATAGCTTTCTGTTGTTCAGTTGCAATTTTAGCAAGTGTTTTGTAGCTGGGTTTGGAACCACAATCAGAGTCATGTTCACTGGATGTTTGATAGTGAGTAGTGCGTGAGTTTACCTTGGCACAGCGTGCCATGAAGCAGTAGGTGGGAGCGGAGGTGTCCTGGTCATTAGCATCGGCGTTGGTGATGAAGTCATTGTCTTCAATGTTGAAGATGGACTTGGCAACGTAGGCTGTAGCCAGACTTGCAATGCCAGAATCGGACTCCTCCTCGGACTCCACCTCCGCCTCCTCAGAAGCAGACTCCTCCTCTGAATCCATTTCCTTGCCAACAAACGCACGAGCCTTGCGAGATGAGTTCTTCTTGTGTGATGAAGACTTTGATGAAGACTTGGAAGACGACTTTGAGTATTTCTTCTTCTTCTTGTCATTAGAATCATATTCCTTGCTCTTCTTCTTCTTGTTGTTCTCATTGTCCCACTGCGGACACTCAGAGATGTAGTGACCAGGTTTCTTGCACTTGTGGCATGTTCTCTTCTTGTAGTCATGAGCAGAAGCTTCATCATTCCTTGAGTTGGATCGTGAGGACTTTCTGAAGCCTTTCTTCTTGGTGAATTTCTGGAACTTCTTCACAAGCATAGCAAGCTCCTTTCCAATGTCTTCAGGATCATCAGAACTGCAATCAGATTCTTCTTCAGATGAGGAAACAACTTTTGCCTTAAAAGCACGAGTTCGCCCATAGTTGGGACCGTAGATGTCTCTTTTATCAGAAAGCTAAAACTCATGTGTGTTGAGCCTTTCAAGTATGTCAGACAGATCGAGTGTCTTGAAGTCAGGGCGTTCTTGTATCATCAGGGCTAAGGTGTCAAACGAGCTGTCAAGTGATCTCAGGAGTGTCTTGACGACTTCATGCTTGGTGATCTCAGTAGCGCCGAGGGCTTGAAGCTCATTTGTGATGTCAGTGAGTCGATCAAATGTGAGCTGAACATTCTCATTGTCGTTTCTCTTGAAGCGGTTGAAGAGGTTGCAAAGGACACTGATTTTTTGATCTCTCTGGGTTGAGACACCTTCGTTGACCTTGGAGAGCCAGTCTTAGACTAGCTTGGATGTTTCCAGAGCACTCACACGGCCATACTGCCCTTTGGTCAGATGACCACAAATGATGTTCTTGGCAGTGGAGTCTAGTTGAACGAACTTCTTGACATCAGCAACGATGACACCTTCACCAGCCTTGGGGACGCCATTCTTGATGACATATCAGAGGTCGACATCAATGGCTTCAATATGCATGCGCATCTTATTCTTCTAGTAGGGATATTCAGTTCTATCGAAGACGGGGCAAGCAGCGGAGACTTTGATTATCCCTGCAGTCGACATAGCTAAAACTCCAGGTGGTTAAACCGAATCACACAGAACAAGGGAGTACCTTGCTCTAATACCAATTGAAAGTGCTAGTGATCGACTAGAGGGGGGTGAATAGGCGATTTTTATGAAAGTCTTCAAAACATGGGAGTTTCGAAGACAAACGATAGAAATAAACCTATAACCATGCAGCGGAAGGTAGACTACACTAAGCAAGCCATAGTCAAGTATTCAATGAAGTGAAAGCACAAAGACTAAGAGCAGCTAGGCAGTATAGATCAGGGCGGAAGATAGTATGAAGCCAATCAGAACAAGCAGTCACACAGTGAAGACAAATAGATAATGCAAATAGGCAATGACTTCACAAATACCAATCTGCACATAAAGAGATGGGAAGGATAGAACCAGTGGCTCGTTGAAGACAATGATTTGTTGGACCAGTTCCAGTTACTGTGACAACTGTACATCTGGTTAGGGAGGCTGAGATTCAACTCAGAAGACCGCGTCATCACCTTATTCCCCTTGAGCTAAGGACACCCAGTCCTCACCCAATCACTCTGGTAAGTCTCCAAGGTAGACTTCCAAACCTTCACAGACTTCGTTCACCGGCGATCCACAATGACTCTTGGATGCTCAAAACGCGATGCCTAACCGGCTGGAGGATTCATAGTCCTCAAGTGTAACAAGTCTTCAGATCACACAGACAGGAAGACTTCAGTGATGCCTAACACTCTTTGGCTCTGGGTGTTTAGGGCTTTGACCTCGCAAGGATTTCTCTCTCAAAGGCTTCGAGGTGGGTTGCTCTCAAACGACAAAAGCCATACACTAACTCTGAGCAGCCAACCGTTTATGGTTGTAGGGGGTGGGTTATTTATAGCCACTAGGCAACCCGGCCTGATTTGTCTGAAATGACCCTGGGTCACTAAGGAACTGACACGTGTTCCAACGGTCAGATTTCAAACACACACGGCAACTTTACTTCAGCTACAAGCAAAGCTGACTTATCCTGCTCTGGATAAGATTTGCTCTCATTGTCTTCGCTCGAAGACATAGGATTTTTGGTTAAGCATCACTTCAGTCATTCTGACTGGTTCACTTGGACCCCACTTAATAGTACGGTGGTTCCTATGACTCAACAAAGAAGAAAACGAACGACGAAACAACTAAGTCTTCGTGCTCCATAGTCTTCATGTGATGTCTTCACATACCACCTTTGACTTCAATGTCTTCATACATTTTTAGGGGTCACCTCTGGTAGGAAAACCGAATCAATGAGGGACTTCTACCTGTGTTATCCTGCAATTCTCACAAACACATTAGTTCCTCAACCAGGTTTGTCGTCAATACTCCAAAACCAACTAGGGGTGGCACTAGATGCACTTACACACTCTTGCACTGACGATTCAAGAACGTGGAGACTACAAGTCACTTGATCCTGCTAATATCCTCGAGAGGCTAAACACTCATGAGTTTCAACTTGCTGAGAAGAGAGATCTATATGGACCGAGCTATGGCATATCACGCGCACTGAAGGCCAAGGCAGTCTCTGAATCTGAAGGTGAGGATTCCAGTAGCAGTCTTGGTGATCCTAAAGAACCGAGTCAGGAGCTAGCAATGCTCGTGAGGAAATTTTAGAAGTTCTCAAGGTGTGGTCGCTTTAGTAAAACATCAAGAGGTGCTTCTACTGCAAAGGAAATGGTCTCTAGAAGCAGAACTGCCCCAAATACTTGGCAGATAAGAAGGATGGCAAAGTAAACAAATGTATATTTGATATACATGTTATTAATGTGTACCTTACTGGTGCTCATAGTAGCCCCTGGGTATTTGATACCGGTTCGGTTGCTAATATTAGTAACTCAAAACAGGAGTTGCAGAATAAACGGAGACTAGTTAAGGGCGAGGTGACGATGTGTGTTGAAAGTGTTTCCAAGATTGATATGATCACCATCGCACACTCCCTCTACCTTCAGGATTAGTGTTGAGCCTAAATAAATGTTATTTGGTGTTTGCATTGAGAATGAACATGATTAGATCATGTTTATTGCAATACGGCTATTCATTTAAGTCGGAGAATAATTGTTGTTCTATTTACATGAATAAAACCTTCTATGATCATACACCCAATGTGAACAGTTTATTGAATCTCGGTCGTGGTGATACATATATTAATAATATTGATGCCAAAAGATGCAAAGTTGATAATGATAGTGCAACATACTTGTCGCGCTGCCATTTAGGTCATACTAGTGTAAAGCGCATGAAGAAAATCCATGCGGATGGACTTTTGGAATCACTTGATTATGAAACATTTGGTACTTGTGAACCATGCCTCATGGCTAAGATGACTAAAACTCCGTTCTCTAGAACAATGGAGCAAGCTAATGACTTACTGGAAATAATACATGCCGATGTATGCAGTCCGATGAGTGTTGAAGCACGCGGCGGGTATCGTTATTTTTTAACCTTCACATATTATTTGAGTAGTGATGTCTACTACATAACCTTCTTCTTGTAGACGTTGTTGGGCCTCCAAGTGCAAAGGTTTGTAGGACAGTAGCAAATTTCCCTCAAGTGGATGACCTAAGGTTTATCAATCCGTAGGAGGCGTAGGATGAAGATGGTCTCTCTCAAGCAACCTTGCAACCAAATAACAAAGAGTCTCTTGTGTCCCCAACACACCCAATACAATGGTAAATTGTATAGGTGCACTAGTTCGGCAAAGAGATGGTGATACAAGTGCAATATGGATGGTAGATAAAGGTATTTGTAATCTGAAATTATAAAAACAGCAAGGTAACTAATGGTAAAAGTGAGTGTAAACGGTATTACAATGCGTTGAAACAAGGCCTAGGGTTCATACTTTCGCTAGTGCAAGTCCTCTCAACGATAATAACATAATTGGATCATATAACTATCCCTCAATATGCAACAAAGAGTCACTCCAAAGTCACTAATAGCGGAGAACAAACGAAGAGATTATGGTAGGGTACGAAACCACCTCAAAGTTATTCTTTCCAATCAATCTGTTGGGATATTCCTATAAGTGTCACAAACAACCCTAGAGTTCGTACTAGAATAACACCTTAAGACACAAATCAACCAAAACCCTAATGTCACCTAGATACTCCAATGTCACCTCAAGTATCCATGGGTATGATTATACGATATGCATCACACAATCTCAGATTCATCTATTCAACCAACACATAGAACCTCAAAGAGTGCCCCAAAGTTTCTACCGGAGAATCACGACGAAAACGTGTGCCAACCCCTATGCATAGGTTCATGGGCGGAACACGCAAGTTGATCACCAAAACATACATCAAGTGAATCATGTGATATCCCATTGTCACCACAGATACGCACGGCAAGACATACATCAAGTGTTCTCAAATCTTCAAAGACTCAATCCGAGAAGATAAATTCAAAGGTGAAACTCAATCCATTACAAGAGAGTAGAGGGGGGAGAAAACATAATAGGATCCAAATATAATAGCAAAGCTCGCGATACATCAAGATCGTGCCACCTCAAGAACACGAGAGAGAGAGAGAGATCAAACACATAGCTACTGGTACATACCCTTAGCCTCGAGGGAGAACTACTCCCTCCTCGTCATGGAGAGCACCGGGATGATCAAGATAGCCACCGGAGAGGGATTCCCCCTCCGGCAGGGTGCCGGAACGGGTCTAGATTGGTTTTTGGTGGCTACGGAGGCTTCTGGCGGCGGAACTCCTGATCTATTGTGCTCCTTGATCGTTTTAGGGTATATGGAGATATATAGGCGGAAGAAGTACATCAGGGGAGCCATGAGGGGCCCACGAGGGTGGAGGGCGCACCCAGGGGGGTGGGCGCGCCCCCTGCCTCGTGGCTTCCTCGTTGCTTCCCTTACGTGGACTCCAAGTCTCCCGGGTTGCTTTCCTTCAAAAAATAAGTTCCGTGAAGTTTCAGGTCAATTGGACTCCGTTTGATTTTCCTTTTCTGTGATACTCTAAAACAAGGAAAAAACAGAAACTGGCACTGGGCTCTAGGTTAATAGGTTAGTCCCAAAAATAGCATATAAATGCATATAAAACATCCAAGGTTGATAATATAATAGCATGGAATAATCAAAAATTATAGATACATTGGAGACTTATCAGCATCCCCAAGCTTAATTCCTGCTCGTCCTCGAGTAGGTAAATGATAAAAACAGAATGTGGAATGCTACCTAACATATTCATCATGTATTTCTATTTATTGTAGCAAGAATATTTCGATCCATAAGATTCAAGAGAAAAGTTCATATTGACATAAAAATAATAATACTTCAAGCATACTAACTAAGCAATTATGTCCTCTCAAAATAACATGGCCAAAGAAAGTTCATCCCTACAAAATCATATAGTTTAGTCATGCTCCATTTTCATCACACAAGAATGCTTTCATCATGCACAACCCCGATGACAAGCCAAGCAATTGTTTCATACTTTAGTAATCTCAAACTCATAAACTTTCACGCAATACATGAGCGCGAGCCATGGATATAGCACTATGGGTGGAATAGAATATGATGATGGGGGTTATGTGGAGAAGACAAAAAAGGAGAAAGTCTCACATCAACGAGGCTAATCATGGGCTATGGAGATGCCCATCGATTGATGTTAATGCAAGGAGTAGGGATTGCCATGCAACGGATGCACTAGAGCTATAAATGTATGAAAGCTCAACAAAAGAAACTAAGTGGGTGTGCATCCAACTTGCTTGCTCACAAAGACCTAGGGCACTTGAGGAGGCCCATTGTTGGAATATACAAGCCAAGTTCTATAATGAAAATTTCCCACTAGTATATGAAAGTGATAAAACAAGAGACTCTCTATCATGAAGATTATGGTGCTACTTTGAAGCACAAGTGTGGCAAAGGATAGTAGCATTGTCCCTTCTCTCTTTTTCTCTCATTTTTTGGGCCTTCTCCTTTTTTATGGCCTTTCTCTCTCCTTTTTTTGGGGCCTTCTCCCTTTTTTATGGCCTTTCTCTTTTTTTTATTCCTCACTTGGGACAATGCTCTAGAAAATGATGATCATCACACTTCTATTTATTTACAACTCAATGATTACAACTCGATACTAGAACAAAGTATGACTCTATATGAATGCCTCCGGCGGTGTACCGGGATATGCAATGAATCAAGAGTGACATGTATGAAAGAATTATGAACGGTGGCTTCGCCACAAATACTATGTCAACTACATGATCATGCTAAGTAATATGACAATGATGAATGTGTCATGATAAATGGAATGGTGGAGAGTTGCATGGCAATATATCTCGGAATGGCTATGGAAATGCCATAATAGGTAGGTATGGTGGCTGTTCTGAGGAAGATATAAGGAGGTTTATGTGTGAAAGAGCGTGTCATATCACGGGGTTTGGATGCACCGGCGAAGTTTGCACCAACTATCAATGTGAGAAAGGGCAATGCACGATACCTAAGAGGCTAGCAATGATGGAAGGGTGAGAGTGCGTATAATCCATGGACTCAACATTAGTCATAAAGAACTCACATACTTATTGCAAAAATCTACAAGTCATCAAAAACCTCGGCACTACACGCATGCTCCTAGGGGGATAGATTGGTGGGAAAAGACCATCGCTCGTCCCCGACCGCCACTCATAAGGAAGACAAGCAAATAACACCTCATGTTTCAAATTTGTTACACAACGTTTACCATACGTGCATGCTACGGGACCTGCAAACTTCAACACAAGCACTTCTCAAATTCACAACTACTCAACTAGCACGACTTGGATATTATTACCTCCATATCTCAAAACAATCATCAAGTGTCAAACTTCTCTTAGTATTCAATGCACTCTATATGAAAGTTTTTATTATATCCCTCTTGGATGCCCATCATATTAGGACTAGTTTCATAACCAAAGCAAACTACCATGCTGTTTTAAAGGACTCTCAAAATAATATAAGTGAAGCATGATAGATCAATTATTTCTATAAAAATAAAACCACCACCGTGCTCTAAAAGATATAAGTGAAGCACTAGAGCAACGACAAACTACTCCGAAAGATATAAGTGAAGATCAATGAGTAGTCGAATAATTATGCAACTATGTGAAGACTCTCTAACATTTAAGAATTTCAGATCTTGGTATTTTATTCAAACAGCAAGCAAAACTAAATAAAATGACATGACGCTCCAAGCAAAACACATATCATGTGGTGAATAAAAATATAGCTCCAAGTAAAGTTACCGATGAACGAAGACGAAAGAGGGGATGCCTTCCGGGCATCCCCAAGCTTAGGCTCTTGGTTGTCCTTGAATATTACCTTGGGGTGCCTTGGGAATCCCCAAGATTAGGCTCTTTCCACTCCTTATTCCATAGTCCATCGAATCTTTACCCAAAACTTGAAAACTTCGCAACACAAAACTTAACAGAAAACTTGTAAGCTCCGTTAGTATAAGAAAGCAAATCACCATCATAAGGTAATGTAATGAACTCATTATAAATTCATATTGGTGTAATATCTACTGTATTCCAAGGTATCTATGGTTCATACCCTCCGATACTACTCATAGATTCATCAAAATAGGCAAACAACACATAGAAAACAGAATCTGTCAAAAACAGAACAGTCTGTAGTAATCTTTATCAAACGTATACTTCTTGAACTTATAAAATTCTCAAATAAATTGTTGGACATGAGTAATTTATCTATTAATCATCTGCAAAAATAATTAACTAAATAGCACTTTCCAAATAAAAATGGCGCAGTTCTCGTGAGTGCTAAAGTTCCTATTTTTTACAGCATGGTCAACAAGACTTTCCCCAAGTCTTCCCAACGGTTCTACTTGGCACAAACACTAATTAAAAGCATAAAACCACATCTAAACAGAGGCTATATGAATTATTTATTACTAAACAAGAACAAAAAGCAATGAACAAAAATAAAATTGGGTTGCCTCCCAACAAGCGCTATCGTTTAACGCCCCTAGCTAGGCATGATGATTTCAATGATGCTCACATAAAGGATAAGAATTGAAACATAAAGAGAGCATCATAAAGAATATTACTAGCACATTTAAGCCTAAACCACTTCCTATGCATAGGGATTTTGTGAGCAAACAACTTATGGGAACAAGAATCAACTTGCATAGGAAGGTAAAACAAGCATAACTTCAAAATTTTAAGCACATAGAGGGGAAACTTGATATTATTGCAATTCCTACAAGCATATATTCCTCCCTCATAATAATTTTCAGTAGCATCATGAATGAATTCAACAATATAACCATCACCTAAAGCATTCTATTCATGATCTACAAGCATAGAAATTTTACTACTCCACATAAGCAAAATTCTTCTCATTCGGGATAGTGGGAGCAAACTCAACAAAATAACTATCATGTGAGGCATAATCCAATTGAAAACTAAAATCATGATGACAAGTTTCATGGATATCATTATTCTTTATAGTATACAAGTCATCACAATAATCATCATAGATAGCAACTTTGTTCTCATAATCAATTGGAACCTCTTCTGGAATAGTGGATTCATCACAAAATAAAGTCATGACCCCTCCAAATCCACTTTCATCAATATAATCATCATAAATAGGAGGCATGCTTTCATCATAATAAATTTGCTCATTAAAACTTGGGTGACAAAAAATATCATCTTCATCAAACATAGCTTCCCCAAGCTTGTGGCTTTGCATATCATTAGCATCATAGATATTCAAGGAATTCATACTAACAACATTGCAATCATGCTCATCATTCAAATATTTAGTGCCAAACATTTTAATGCATTCTTCTTCTAACACTTTGGCACAATTTTCCTTCCCATCATACTCACGAAAGATATTAAAAAGATGAAGTGTATGAGGTAAACTCAATTCCATTTTTTATTGTTTTATTTTATAAACTAAACTAGTGATAAAACAAGAAACAAAAAGATTCGATTGCAAGATCTAAAGATATACCTTCAAGCACTCACCTCCCCGGCAACGACGCTAGAAAAGAGCTTGATGTCTACTACACAACCTTCTTCTTGTAGACGTTGTTGGGCCTCCAAGTACAGAGGTTTGTAGGACAGTAGCAAATTTTCCTCAAGTGGATGACCTAAGGTTTATCAATCCGTAGGAGGCGTAGGATGAAGATGGTCTCTCTCAAGCAACCCTGCAACCAAATAACAAAGAGTCTCTTGTGTCCCCAACACACCCAATACAATGTTAAATTGTATAGGTGCACTAGTTCGGCGAAGAGATGGTGATACAAGTGCAATATGGATGGTAGATAAAGGTTTTTGTAATCTGAAATTATAAAAACAGCAAGGTAACTAATGGTAAAAGTGAGAGTAAACGGTATTGCAATGCGTTGAAACAAGGCCTAGGGTTCATACTTTCACTAGTGCAAGTCCTCTCAACAATAATAACATAAATGGATCATATAACTATCCCTCAACATGCAACAAAGAGTCACTCCAAAGTCACTAATAGCGGAGAACAAACGAAGAGATTATGGTAGGGTACGAAACCACCTCAAAGTTATTCTTTCCAATCAATCCGTTGGGCTATTCCTATAAGTGTCACAAACAGCCCTAGAGTTCATACTAGAATAACACCTTAAAACACAAATCAACCAAAACCCTAATGTCACCTAGATACTCCAATGACACCTCAAGTATCCGTGGGTATGATTATACGATATGCATCACACAATCTCAGATTCAGCTATTCAACCAACACATAGAACCTCAAAGAGTGCCCCAAAGTTTCTACCGGAGAATCACGACGAAAACGTGTGCCAACCCCTATGCATAGGTTCATGGGCGGAACCTGCAAGTTGATCACCAAAACATACATCAAGTGAATCACGTGATATCCCATTGTCACCACAGATACGCACGGCAAGACATACATCAAGTGTTCTCAAATCTTTAAAGACTCAATCCGAGAATATAAATTCAAAGGGGAAACTCAATCCATTACAAGATAGTAGAGGGGGGAGAAAACATCATAGGATCCAAATATAATAGCAAAGCTCGTGATACATCAAGATCGTGCCACCTCAAGAACACGAGAGAGAGATCAAACACATAGCTACTGGTACATACCCTCAGCCCCGAGGGAGAACTACTCCCTCCTCATCATGGAGAGCACCGGGATGATGAAGACAGCCACCGGAGAGGGATTCCCCCTCCGGCAGGGTGCCGAAACGGGTCTAGATTGGTTTTCGGTGGCTACAGAGGCTTCTGGCGGCGGAACTCTCGATCTATTGTGCTCCCTGATCATTTTAGGGTATATGGAGATACATAGGCGGAAGAAGTACGCCAGGGGAGCCATGAGGGGCCCACGAGGGTGGAGGGCACGCCCAGGGGGTGGGCGCGCCCCCTGCCTCATGGCTTCCTCGTTGCTTCTACGTGGACTCCAAGTCTCTCGGGTTGCTTTCCTTCCAAAAATAAGTTCCGTGAAGTTTCAGGTCAATTGGACTCCGTTTGATTTTCCTTTTCTGCGATACTCTAAAACAAGGAAAAAAATAGAAATTGGCACCGGGCTCTAGGTTAATAGGTTAGTCCCAAAAATAGCATTTAAATGCACACAAAACATCCAAGGATGATAATATAATAGCATGGAACAATCAAAAATTATAGATACGTTGGAGACGTATCAAGTAGGTATGGGTATATCTACTTGATGAAACACTAGTCTGAAACATTTGAAAAGTTGAAAGAATTTCATAATGAAGTGGAGAATCATCATAACAAGAAAGTAAAAGTTTCTACGATCTAATCGCGGAGGCGAATATTTGAGTTACGAGTTTGGCCTTCATTTAAAACAATGTGGAATAGTTTCACAACTCACGCCCACCTGGAACACCATAGTGTAATGGTGTTTCTGAATGTCGTAACCGTACTTTATTAGCTATGGTGCCTTCTATGATGTCTCCTACCGATTTGCCACTATCGTTTTGGGGTTATGCATTAGAGATAGCCGCATTCACGTTAAACAGGGAACCATCTAAATCCATTGAGACGACACCGTATGAACTATGGTTTGGTAAGAAACCTAAGTTGTCGTTCCTTAAAGTTTGGGCATGCAACGCTTATGTCAAAAGGCCTTCAGCCTGATGATGTCTACTACGCAAATTTATTCTTGTAGACACGTGTTGGGCCTCCAAGCGCAGAGTTTTATAGGACAGTAGCAATTTTCCCTGAAGTGGATGACCTAAGGTTTATCAATCCGTGAGAGGTGTAGGATGAAGATGGTCTCTCTCAAATGACCCTGCAACCAAATACAAGAAAACTCTTGTGTCCCCAACACACCCAATACAATGGCAAATTGTATAGGTGCACTAGCTCGGCGAAGAGATGGTGATAGAAGTGTAATATTGATGGTAGAAATATATTTTTATAATCTAAATAAATAAAAACAGCAAGGTAGGATATAGTAAACGGGCACAAAAACGGTATTGCGATGCTTGAAAATGAGGCCTAGGGTCCGTACTTCGCTAGTGCAATCTCCCAACAATAATGCTAATATAATTGGATCATATAACCACCCATCAAAGTGTGATGAAGAATCACTCCAAAGTTCCTATCTAGCGGAGAACATTAGAATAGATTGTTTGTAGGGTACGAAACCACCTCAAAGCTATTCTTTCCGTTCGATCTATTCAAGAGTTCGTACTAAAATAACATAAAGCTATTCTTTCCGTTCGATCTATCCTAGAGTTCGTACTAAAATAACACCAAAGCAAATTCATATTCATAATACTCAATCCAACACAAAGAACTTCAAAGAGTGTCCCAAGATTTCTACCGGAGAAACAAAGACAAGAACATGCATCAACCCCTATGCATAGATTACCCCAATGTCACCTCGGGAATCTACGAGTTGAGTGCCAAAATATATATCAAGTGAATCAATACGATACCCCATTGTCACCACGAGTATTCAATTGCAAGACATATATCAAGTGTTCTCAAATCCATAAAAGTATTCTATCCAATAACAACGAAATCTCAAAGGGAAAAACTCAATTCATCACAACAAGATAGAGAGGGGAAAACACCATATGATCCAACTATATTAACAAAGCCCGCGATACATCAAGATCGTGACATCTCAAGAACACGAGAGAGAGAGAGAGATTAAACACGTAGCTACTGGTACAAACCCTCAGCCCCGAGGGTGGAATACTCCCTCCTCGTCATGGTGGCCGCCAGGATGATGAAGATGGCCACCGGAGATGATTCCCCCCTCCGGCAGGGTGCCGAAACGGGTATAGATTGGTTTTCGGTGGCTACAGAGCCTTGTGGCGGCGGAACTTCTGATCTAGGTTAACCCCAAGGGGTTTCATATTTGGGAAATTATAGTGCAAAGAAGGGGTACGGGAGGCCCCGAGGTGTGCACAACCCACCTGGGTGCGCCAGGGGGGCCTGGCGTGCCCTGGTGGGTTGTGCCCCCCTCGGGGCACCCCCCAGGTGCTGCTCTGGCCCATCGGGAGTCTTCTGGTCCATAAAAAATCCAGAAAAAGTTTTGCGGTGTTTGGACTCCGTTTGATATTGATTTTCTGCGATGTAAAAAACAAGCAAAAACAGCAACTGGCACTGGCACTGGGTCAATAGGTTAGTCCCAAAAAATGATATAAAGTTGCTATAAAATGATTGTAAAACATCCAAGTATGATAATATAACAGCATGAATACTTCATAAATTATAGATACGTTGGAGACGTATCACCTGATAAGCTCGAACCCAAAGCGGAGAAGTGCATCTTCATAGGATACCCGATAGAAACTATTGGGTATATCTTCGACCACAGATCCGAAGGAAAAATCATTGTTGCTAAGAATGGGTCCTTTCTAGAGAAGGAGTTTCTCTCGAAAGAAGTGAGTGGGCGGAAAAGTAGAACTTGATGAGGTAGTTGTACCCGCTCTCGAATTGGAAAGTAGCACATCACAGAAAACCCTTCCTGTGATGCCTACACCAACCAGAGAGGAAGCAAATGATGAGAATCATGAAACTTATGATCAAGTTACTACTGGACCTCGTATGTCGACCAGAACACGCTCTGCACTAGAGTGGTATGGTAATCCTATCCCGGAAGGCATGTTGTTGGACAACGGCAAACCTACGAACTATGAAGAAGCTACAATGAGCCTAGATTCCGAAAAATGGCTTGAGGCCATGTAATCTGAGATACGATCCATGTATGAGAACAAAGTGTGGACTTTGGTGGATTTGCCTGATGATCAGCAAGCCATTGAGAATAAATGGAACTTCAAGAGGAAGATGGACTCTGATGGTAATATCACTGTCCACAAAGCTCGACTTGTCACAAAAGGTTTTCGACAAGTTTAAGGGGTTGACTACGTTGGGACTATCTCACCCGTAGCGATGCTTGAAGTCTATCAGAATCATGTTAGCAATTGCTGTATTTTATGAAATCAGGCAAATGGATGTCAAAACTGCATTCCTTAACGGGTTTCTTAAAGAAGAATTGCATATGATGCAACCAGAAGGTTTTGTCGATCCTAAAGATGCTAACAAAGTGTGCAAGCTCCAATGATCCATCTATGGACTGGTGCAAGCATCTCGGAGTTGGAATATATGCTTTGATGAGGTTATCAAAGCATTTGGTTTTATACAGACTTACGGTGAAGCCTGTATTTACAAGAAAGTGAGTGGGAGCTCTATAGCATTTATGATATTTTATGTGAATGACATATTATTTATTGGAAATGATATAGAATTTCTAGATAGCATAAAAGGATATTTGAATAAGAATTTTTTAATGAAAGACCTAGATGAAGCTGCTTACGTATTGGGCATCAATATCTATACAGATAGATCAAGACACTTGATAAGACTTCTAATGAGTACATACCTTGACAAGATTTTGAAGGAGTTCAAAATGGATCAGTCAAAGAAGGAGTTCTTGCCTGTATTGTAAGGTGTGAAGTTGAGTAAGACTCAAAGCTCGACCACGGCAGAAGAAAGAGAAAGGACAAAGATCGTCCCCTTTGCCTTAGCCATAGGCTCTATACGATATGCCATGCTGTGGACCACACTTGATGTGTGCCTTGCCACGTGTCTGGCAAAGGGGGTACAAGAGTGATCCAGGAGTGAATCACTGGACAGCGATCAAAATTATCCTTAGTAACTAGAGGACTAAGGAAATGTTTCTCGATTATGGAGGTGATAAGGTGTTCGTCTTAAAACGGTTACGTCGATGCAAGCTTTGACACCGATCCGGATAACTCTAAGTAGCAAACCGGAAACGTATAATGGAGCAGTCATTTGGAATAGCTCCAAGCAAAGCGTGATAGCAGTATCAACAGTATGACATAAAGATTTGCGAAATACACATGGACCTGAATGTTGCAGACCCATTTGACTAAAACCTCTCCTGCAAGCAAAACATGATCAAACCCCAGAACTGATTGGGTGTTAATCACATGGAGATGTGAACTAGATTATTGACTTTAGTGCAAGTGGGAGACTGTTGGAAATATGCCCTAGAGGCAATACTAAATTGGTTATTATCATATTTCCCTATTCATGATAAACGTCTATTATCCATGCTAGAATTGTATTGATCGGAAACTCAGATACATGTGTGGATACATAGACAATATTGTTTCCCTAGTGAGCCTCTACTAGACTAGCTCATTGATCAAAAGATGGTTAAGGTTTCCTAACCATAGACATGTGTAGTATAGGCACGTCCTTGGTTGGACCCCAGCTCAGCCCTCTGCTAATCCATGACATCAGTTGTGGTGGGGGGCCCGAGCGGAAAGCAGGGGCAGCCACCCACTTGGCACTTCTGGGAGCTGTGATGTAAAACCACTCTCGTTTCCATAATCCGGACACCTCTGGAAAGGAACCCTTTGGCCATGGAGCTCCAGCGATCTTTCTTATTAATCCGCCTCCGCACGCTACGTGCTGCCCCTCGACCATCTTCGGCTTCATGTCAAAGGTCTTGAGCCACAGGCCGAAGTGAGGGGTAATGCGGAGGAAGGCCTTACACACGACAATAAATGTAGAGATGTGGAGAAAGGAGTCCGGGGCTAGATTGTGGAAGTCTAGCCCGTAATAGAACATCAAACCCCTTACGAAGGGATCC
Source organism: Triticum urartu (assembly GCF_003073215.2). NCBI lineage: Eukaryota > Viridiplantae > Streptophyta > Magnoliopsida > Poales > Poaceae > Triticum > Triticum urartu. The sequence continues at coordinate 295,035,024 of NC_053022.1, forward strand.
AGAGCGAGGCCTAGACCTCGGAGAAAGTGGGAGATGAACACGACTCTTCATTGGGTTCAGGAGTAGGGACGACCTGCCCTCGGGCAGGCAGCCGATGCGAAACCTCGGCGGTCAGGTATCTGGCCTCCCTCAACTTCCCGATATCCTCTTCCGTAACGGAGGAGGGCATCCATCGACCTTGAAGGCTGGATCCGGACATGATTGAAGATCCGGAGCACCTGACCTGCGCTTTGGGTGTTAGAACTCGAGGCGGGGGAAGGATTCGATTAAGCACGAGAGGGAAAAAAGTAAAAGCCTTGTCCCTTTATAAAGAGGGTGAATATCAAGCGTCCTCTCCATGGCCGTTTGGGACTTGCCTGTAATCTAGGAGTCCCAGACACGGTTGGGTTACCCACGACCGTATTGATGAGAATCCCGCAATTAGGGAAACACGATCTCTGCTCTGACAAGACGTGTCAAGAAACCGCCTCGCGTTATGTGTAGAGCTGGTTGTAGAAAAACGGTTCGAATAATCACCGAGCCACGGCATAATGTCATGTTGCCAAAACGTGTCGGCAGATTAGATTTGTGGAAATATTATTCTCTCTACGGTGGTATGTGGAACTTATTTTGCAGGGTAGGACACTATCCTTGTATTCAAATTCTTTCGAGATGTATTCGGAGGAGGAACCCGCCTTGCAATGCCAAAGACAATACTGCACGCCAGACTCATCGTCATTGAAGCCTGGTTCAGGGGCTACTGAGGGAGTCCTGGATTAGGGGGTCTCCAGACAGCCAGACTATATCCTTTGGCCGGACTGTTGGACTATGAAGATACAAGATTGAAGACTTCGTCTTGTGTCCGGATGGGACTCTACTTGGCGTGGAAGGCAAGCTAGGCAATACGGATATGCATATCTCCTCCTTTGTAACCGACCTTGTGTAACCCTAGCCCTTTACGGTGTCTATATAAACCGGAGGGTTTTAGTCCGTAGGACAACATACAATCATACCATAGGCTAGCTTCTAGGGTTTAGCCTCTCTGATCTCGTGGTAGATCTACTCTTGTACTACCCATATCATCAATATTAATCAAGCAGGACGTAGGGTTTTACCACCATCAAGAGGGCCCGAACCTGGGTAAAACATCGTGTCCCCTGCCTCCTGTTACCATCCGCCTAGACGCACAGTTCGGGACCCCCTACCCGAGATCCGCTGGTTTTGACACCGACAAGGCTCTTGCTCAAAATGCTTAGTGATATGCTCCAAAGCCCTCAACTACTTTCTCACATCTACATTTGACCTAAACCAAAAGTCAAACTTGGCCCCACCGATTCTTTCTATCTGGAGCCACCGAGTTCAGATGTCATAGCCACTGCCACAAACCCTAGGAAAATCGGTCTCACCGATAGCGATCTCGGTCTCACCGAGATGGGATTGTAATCTCTCTGTTTCCCTTCGTAACGTTTCGGTCCCACTGAGATGAGCGATCGGTCCCACCGAGATAGCAATGTAAACTCTCTATTTCCCTTTTGTAACACTTCGGTCTCACCAAAATGAGGCAATCGGTCCCACCGAGTTTACGTGACCAACTCTTTGGTTAGCTTATTACCAAAATCGGTCTCACCGAGTTTGTGTAATCGGTCTCACCTAGATTACGTTATGCCCTAACCCTAACCATATCAGTCCTACGGAGTTGCATGTCGGTCCCACCAAAACTCCTAACGGTCACTAGCTTTGCTGAATCGGTCTGACCGATTCTATCAATTCGGTGCCACCGAGATTGGCAAGTTGTGTGTAACGGTTAGATTTTGTGTGGAGGCTATATATACCCCTCCACCACCTCTTCATTCGGGGAGAGAGCCATCAAAACAAACCTACACTTCCAACTTACTTTCTCTGAGAGAGAACCACCTACACTTGTGTTGAGGCCAAGATATTCCATTCTTACCATATGAATCTTGATCTCTAGCCTTCCCCAAGTTGCTTTCCACTCAAATCTTCTTTCCACCAAATCCATATCATGTGAGAGAGAGTTGAGTGTTGGGGAGACTATCTTTTGAAGCAGAAGAGCAAGGAGTTCATCATCAACACACCATTTGTTACTTCTTGGAGAGTGGTGTCTCCTAGATTGGCTAGGTGTCACTTGGGAGCCTCCGACAAGATTGTGGAGTTGAACCAAGGAGTTTGTAAGGGCAAGGAGATCGCCTACTTCGTGAAGATCTACCGCTAGTGAGGCAAGTCCTTCATGGGTGACGGCCATGGTGGGATAGACAAGGTTGCTTCTTCGTGGACCCTTCGTGGGTGGAGCCCTCCGTGGACTCGCGCAGCCGTTACCCTTCGTGGGTTGAAGTCTCCATGAACATGGATGTACGATAGCACCACCTATCGGAACCGCAACAAAAACATCCGTGTCTCCAATTGCGTTTCAATCCTCCAAACCCTTCCCTTTACATTGTTGCAAGTTGCATGCTTTACTTTCCGCTGCTCATATACTCTTTGCATGCTTGCTTGAATTGCGTTAAGATTGCTTGACTTGTCCAAAGTTGCTAAAATCTGCCAAGAACTAAAATTGGGAAAATGATAAGTTTTTATTTGGTCAAGTAGTCTAATCACCCCCCTCTAGACATACTTTCGATCCTACAGTTATTGACCGGAGAAGCGTCTCAGTCATGTCTACATCATTCTCGAACCCATAGGGTCCTCATGCTTAACTTCGTTGACGATATAGTATTATATGAGTTATGTATGTTGGTGACCAAATGTTGTTCGGTGTCCCGGATGAGATCAAGGACATGACGAGGAGCTCCGAATGGTCCAAAGGTAAAGATTGATATATAGGATGATAGTATTTGGTCTCCGGGAGGGTTCCGGGATACACTGGATAATTATCGGATCACCGGAAGGGGTTCCGGAAGGCCACGAGAAGTTGTTGGGCCAAGGGGTAAAGCCCATGAAGCTTTAGGTCGGTGCACAAAGAAGTTGTATGGAAGGGAGGGGCTAGATGCTAGGGTTCATGGCATGTACCCCTGGGATAGACGCCGGAGTCCGTGGCGTCTACGTAAACGCTGGGAACTATGGCGTTTAGCCCTCGAGTCCGAGAAGGACTCTTGCCTTGCGTGCCAAACTGACTTTGAGGAGGCTCTTTCTCCAAGAAATGATTCCAGGGCTCAACATATAAATAGAGGGGCAGGGCTAGCACACGGAACACATCAAGGTTCACCAAGCCGTGTGCCGGCAACCCCGTCCCCTCTAGTTTATCCTCCGTCTAGTTTCCGTTGTGCTTGGGGAAGCCATGCGGAGATTGTTCTTCACCACCACCATCGCCACGCCGTCGTACTACCGGAACTCATATACTACTTCACCCCTCTTGCTAGATCAAGAAGGCGAGGACGTCATCGATATGAACGCGTACTAAACATGGAGGTGCCGTATGTTTGGTACTTGATCGGGACGGATCATGAAGGTGTATGACTACATCAACCGCGTTAATAAACGCTTCCTCTTAGAGATCTTCAAGGGCATGAAGATGCTCTTCCCTTCTTGTACCTATGCATCTCCATGGATAGATCTTGCATATGCGTAGAATTTTTTTTGTTTTCCATGCAACGTTCCCCAACAAAAATCTATTCTCTCATTCCCTCCAGCAATAAACCTGCATCTATCTTCTCTAAGCACTGCTCCCATTGTGCCCCTAAGAAGGCCGTGATCAAAGGAAGCATCAATGTTGAGTTTAACAAAACCTCTTGGAGGGCAAGACCAACTCTCCTTATTCATAGACGCCTTGGGGGATAATGCATTAACAAAATTTCTGGTAAGGGCAAGGATTCCCATTGAAATCTCCGTTACATTTTGTATATTCTCATTGTGAACCAACTTCCGTCTTTCCCACCATAGGTACCATGCTGAGATAGCAATCATCTCACGCACATTGTGGCAACCCAATATCTACAAATCTTTATCTGGTAAGAGTAGTAGGTACTCCAGCACCGCCTCTCCTGCACGATCAATCTCGCAAGCTTTTTCAATGATATCATCCAGTCCCAGTCTTTTCCAAACCTCCTTTGCTTTACTACACCAGAACAGCATATGTTTTGTTTCCCCTAAGCCCTCAGAACAAATTGGGCAGATGGGTGAAACCTTCATATGTCTATTAGCTAGTGTAACCCTGCACGGGATAGTACCATGTAGCGTACGCCATAAGAAATTTTAACTTTTGCCGGACATGCTAATTTCCATATCTTACTCCAAATAGGATTAACTATGGTTCACCCCATCCCATTACAGTGTTTCAGTTTGCTTCCATACTGGTGATTCCACTCCATAGAGTAGGCTGACCTAACTGAGAATATTCCATTTTTCGTATGATTCCAGGCAATGAAGTCTTGCATATCATATTGTGGTAGGGAAATTGAGAGAATCCTTTGTACATCGATTGGCCACATAGTTTGCCTAATCAAGTCTTCATCCCAAGTATTATAGACAGGATCAATGAGATCACCTACCTTAGTTAACATGTTATGTCCCTTAGGCGTTACAATTTTCCTAGTGGTATAGTTTGGGTTCCATGCATCTTCCCAAATATTAATGTTATGTTCGTTCCTCACTCATCAAATATAACCACATTTCAGAGTATTTATGCCTTCCATGGTGCTTTGCCATGTAAAGGAAGAACCTTTCTTGAGCTTAGCACTTAACAGATCGCCATGGGGGTAATATTTTGCCCTTAGGATAGAAGCACACAAAGAATTAGGATTATGCAGAAGACGCCATGCTTGTTTGTCTAACAATGCCAAATTGAAATAGTGAATATCACGAAATCCCATCCCTCCTTGATATTTTGGTACACATAATTTCCACCAGGCCATCAAGTGCATCCTCCTCTGATTCTCCTCATCTCCCCACCAGAAATGCGTTATCACGTCGATGATTCCTTTGCAAAAAAATTGGGAATTTTAAAGACCAACATTGCATAGGTGGGTATGGCTTGGATCACAGCCTTGATCATGATTTCCTTTCCCCTGATAGATAGTAATTTTTCCTTCCATCCACTAATTCTTTTGACAATACGTTCAATTAAAAATTGCAAATAATATGTTTTATCTATCCCAACATTCACTGGCAAACCCACTTATTTATCACTAAGCGCCTCCATCATTATATTCAGTGTTGTGCAAAGTTGTGCTCTAATCTCCACCTTCGTGTTAGGACTAAAAAAATACTGGATTTTTCAACGCTAACTAATTGTCCCGATGCCTCACAATTGTAGCGACCAGACCTCAAACGGTCCAATCTCTGTGCTCCGGTGTCATCCCTGGATCAGTAATGCTGACACTACATAGTACTTGAAGGATTTATAACAGAGTAGCAATCACACACTTATTATATCGAGTGTCTTAAAAGAGAACTTATTACAATAAATATGGCTTAAGGCCATCTAATAACAATAACAGCGGAAGGCTTGGAAGATAAGTGAGTCCATCAACTCCAACAGCATCACTGAGTATAGAACCATGACCTAAAGGCACCTTACTCGTCGTCTGAAAAGTCTGCAACATGAACATTTGCTGGCAAACCCACTTATTTATCTATCCCAACATTTGCTGGCAAACCCACTTATTTATCACTAAGCGCCTCCATCATTATATTCAGTGTTGTGCAAAGTTGTGCTCTAATCTCCACCTTCGTGTTAGGACTAAAAAAATACTGGATTTTTCAACGCTAACTAATTGTCCCGATGCCTCACAATTGTAGCGACCAGACCTCAAACGGTCCAATCTCTGTGCTCCGGTGTCATCCCTGGATCAGTAATGCTGACACTACATAGTACTTGAAGGATTTATAACAGAGTAGCAATCACACACTTATTATATCGAGTGTCTTAAAAGAGAACTTATTACAATAAATATGGCTTAAGGCCATCTAATAACAATAACAGCGGAAGGCTTGGAAGATAAGTGAGTCCATCAACTCCAACGGCATCACTAAGTCTAGAACCACGACCTAAAGGCACCTTACTCGTCGTCTGAAAAGTCTGCAACATAAACGTTGCAGCCCGAAACAGGTCAGCACATGGAATATGCTGGCAAGGTAACACATAGAGAACAATGAAGGAATAAGGCTATACTACATGCATATTTGGCTGGTGGAAAGCTCTATGGTTACAGTTTTGCGTAAAGCCAATTTTTCCCTACTGCAAAGGAATACATTTTATTTAACTATCATGGTGGTTGTTAAACATTGAGAGTGTAGACACCCTCTCAATCCCAATTAAATATCATCATTAAAACCCAACAAAATTAATTAGAGTAACATGATGAGATTCACATGATAATCCAAGAACTAGATACTTAAGTTGTCCATAACCGGGGACACGGCTAACCATGATTAGTTTATATACTCTGTAGAGGTTTGCACACTTTTCCCCACAAGACTCGATCTCCTCCGTTGGGATTCTCGCACTACATGGTGTTTGAGAAACGGATGACCGAGACATAGTCTTTCAGAAGCACTAGCACCATACGATCGGGTAGATCGTTACACCTACTTTCCCCTACATCTTCTAGTCTACCACTGTAAAAGTTCGCACACCTTAGTCAACTATGCTAGAGCCCATAGTAGCTTGTGGCTGCACACGAAAGTTTCTAGTATGAATAATCTCATGATCCATTTGAGCCTGGGTGGCGGTCCAAAAGAAAAACAGGCAATCGCTGGAATACCCAGGTGCCTCAATCCACCCAGATGTGTATTTAAGTTGCCACCTTAGATAAACCATTAATTTAACAAACTCACATTTGTCATGGATACACTCACCCAATCCACGTCTACTAGCATAGCATGGCATAATAAGCAAACGTAGAAGTAACTCCCAGAGGTTTGATAATAACAGGTAATAGGTACTACCTCATCTACTTCCCAAACCCACAATTTAATTAGATCCTAATCATGCAATGTGTGAGGGTTGATCTAATGCAATAAAAACTGGGTAATAGGAAGTATGATCAAAGTGTTACTTGCCTTGCTGATGATCCGCAAAACCTAGCGATTCAAAGTAGCAAGCGGCGCACTCCGGGTACTCTATCGCAAACAAACAAGCATACAATAAGTACTCAACTAATGCATAGGTAAAACTCAAATAAGATATCTAACTAGAAAGTTCAACTTAAGAACTCCGGTTGGCAAAAAGAATCAAATCGAACGAAGCAACGAAAGACAAACGACAAAAGAAACAAGCTTCATTTACTAATCTGGATCTAGGTCAAATTTTACAGAGGCAAAAACTTGTTTCAGTTGGTTAAACGGAAAGAGGGTTTCGAGACAAAACTCCAGGCGCTTGAATCACGTGATTCCGATAAATGAGCGAAAAGTTATACTAGAACAAAAATCGGATCAGAAATCGCGATCAGAAAAATCGCGGAATAAATCCGAGAAAAAGAAAAATGACGGAAAGATTAACGAACGAACATTCGTTATCTGGATCTAAATGATGAACGCGTTCGTTAAAATGAACGAACGAGCGAACGCTCGCTAATTAAAATAAACCGAAAAAACCCGATCTATCTAAAAAACGGATCTAAAAAAACCGAACGAAACCCGGCGAAAACCAACAGTTTTCTAAAAAAACGGCGGCGGCGAGATCGACATCGTCGTCGGCGGCGGAGCTCCGGCGGCGGCGGCTGGGGCGGCGGGCGGCTTGGGGCTAGGGTTTGGGGGCGGCGGCGGCGGCGAGCGGCGGGGCGGCGGCGGCTTTGGGCTGGTCGGGCCCCGGGGTCGCGTTATATAAAGGCCCCGGCCAGGGAGTCCTGGCCGAAACCGGCCTGTAGTCGGTTCGCTCCTTTTTTAAAATTATTACGCGCAGAAAAACAAACAAAAGGAATACTAAACGGACTCCAAAAATCCCGAAATAAATTTTCCCCGACTTCTAAAATCAAGCCGTACAGGATGAACATTCATTTGGGGCCTAAATGCAATTTTGAAAAACACGCATGTTTCCTAAATTCAATAAAATAACAAATAAAACAAAATAAAATCTTATTTGATTTTATCATTTAAATCCTCAATATTTCTTTATTTTGGGAAAGTAATTTAATTCCCTCTCTCATATTTTGATAATAGAAATAATTGAAGATAAAAATAAATAAAATCAAATGATCCTATTTTCAAAATTTGAGAAAACTCAAATATGAAAATAACGAAATCCCCAACTCTCTCCGGGGGTCCTTGAGGTGCATAGAATTTCTAGGATCAACCCCAAAATGCAAATAAAATATGACATGCAAAGATGATCTATTGTATAACATTCCAAATTGAAAATTTGGGATGTTACAAACCTACCCCCTTAAGATGAATCTCGCCCTCGAGATTCGGGTTGGCTAGAAAATAAGTGAGGGTGGTCCTTCAGCAATTCTTTCTCTCGTTCCCAGGTGGCTTCATCCTCCGTGTGGTGGCTCCACTGAACTTTGCAAAACTTGATAACCTTGATGCGGGTGACTCGGCTGGCATACTCAAGAATCTTAACTGGTTTCTCCTCGTAGGTCAAATCACTGTCCAACTGAATTGCTTCCGGCGGCACTGTATCTCTCAGCGGTATATCAACCATCTCCGCGTGGCACTTCTTCAACTGTGAAACGTGGAACACGTCGTGAACTCCTGACAATCCTTCGGGCAATTCCAACTTATAAGCTACTTCTTCCATACACTCCAAAACCTTGTATGGTACTACAAAACGTGGTGCTAACTTTACCTTAACTCCAAAGCGCTTAACTCCCTGAAGTGGAGATACTCGAAGATAAACTCGGTCTCCGACTTCGTAAACTGTCTCCTTGCGTTTAGGATCTGTGTAGCTCTTCTGCCTAGACTGGGCTACCTTGAGCCTATCGCGAATCAATTTCACTTTCTGTTCTGACTCCTTAATCAAATCTAGTCCAAACAATTGCCAGTCTCCAACTTCATCCCACAACAATGGGGTCTTGCACCTCCTTCCATACAAGGCTTCGAAAGGGGCCATCTTCAAACTGGATTGATAACGTTGTTATAAGAGAACTCTGCGTATGGCAAATTGTCGTCCCAACTAGATCCATAATCTAGCGCACAAGCTCTCAGCATATCCTCCAAAATCTGATTGACTCTCTCGGTTTGTCCATCTATCTGCGGATGGAAAGCTGTACTGAACTCTAGCCTGTTACCCAAAGTTTCATGTAACTGATTCCAGAACTTTGAGGTAAACTGGGTTCCTCTATCTAATACAATGCTCCGTGGAACTCCATGCAGACATACGATTCTGGTCATGTATATTTTTGCCAACTTGGCACTAGTGTAGGTAGTCTTCACTGGAATGAAATGAGCTACCTTTGTCAAACGATCGACTACAACCCATATCGAGTCATAGCCTGAACGAGTTCTGGGTAATCCTGTAATAAAATCTATGCCTAACTTATCCCACTTCCATTCGGGTATCGGCAATGGCTGTAGCAATCCTGCTGGCTTCTGATGCTCTGCCTTTACTCTCTGACATACATCACAAACTGCTACATACTCCGCAATATCCTTCTTCATTCCGGTCCACCAGAAAGTATCCTTCAAATCCAAATACATCTTGGTATTTCCTGGGTGAATCAAATATGGTGAATCATGGACCTCTTGCAGAATCAACGTCCTGATCTTCGAATCATTAGGCACATAAACACGGTCTTCAAACCATAAGGTATCGTGCTCATCCTCATGAAATCCTTTAGCTTTTCCTTTGCTCATTTTCTCCTTAATAGAAGCAATATCCTTGTCAGTCCTTTGAGCTTCTCTGATCTTATCCATCAAAGTAGACTGAATCTCCAATGCTGCTACATAGCCTCTCGGGACTATCTCCAAACATAGCTCACGAAGATTTTTGGCTAACTCCCTTGGTAAATCTCCTGTCATTAGGGTGTTGACATGACTTTTACGGCTCAGCGCGTCGGCTACTACGTTAGCCTTTCCGGGGTGATAATGCAATCTCATATCATAATCCTTGATGAGCTCCAACCATCTCCTTTGCCTGAGATTCAACTCCTTCTGCGTGAAAATATACTTCAAACTCATGATCCATTTGAGCCTGGGTGGCGGTCCAAAAGAAAAACAGGCAATCGCTGGAATACCCAGGTGCCTCAATCCACCCAGATGTGTATTTAAGTTGCCACCTTAGATAAACCATTAATTTAACAAACTCACATTTGTCATGGATACACTCACCCAATCCACGTCTACTAGCATAGCATGGCATAATAAGCAAACGTAGAAGTAACTCCCAGAGGTTTGATAATAACAGGTAATAGGTACTACCTCATCTACTTCCCAAACCCACAATTTAATTAGATCCTAATCATGCAATGTGTGAGGGTTGATCTAATGCAATAAAAACTGGGTAATAGGAAGTATGATCAAAGTGTTACTTGCCTTGCTGATGATCTGCAAAACCTAGCGATTCAAAGTAGCAAGCGGCGCACTCCGGGTACTCTATCGCAAACAAACAAGCATACAATAAGTACTCAACTAATGCACAGATAAAACCCAAATAAGAGATCTAACTAGAAAGTTCAACTTAAGAACTCCAGTTGGCAAAAAGAATCAAATCGAACGAAGCAACGAAAGACAAACGGCAAAAGAAACAAGCTTCATTTACTAATCTGGATCTAGGTCAAATTTTACAGAGGCAAAAACTTGTTTCAGTTGGTTAAACGGAAAGACGGTTTCGAGATGAAACTCCAGGCGCTTGAATCGCCTGATTCCGATAAGCGAGCGAAAAATTATACTAGAACGAAAATCGGATCAGAAATCGTGATCAGAAAAATCGCAGAATAAATCCGAGAAAAAGAAAAACGACGAACAGATTAACGAACAAACATTCGTTATCTGGATCTAAACGATGAACGTGTTTGTTAAAATGAACGAATGAGCGAACGCTCGCTAATTAAACTAAACCGGAAAAAACCGATCTATCTAAAAAAACGGATCTAAAGAAACCGAACGAAACCCGGCGAAAACCAACGGTTTTCTAAGAAAAACGGCGGCGGCGAGATCGACCTCGGCGGCGGCGACGGCGGGCGGCGGCGCGGCAGCGGCATCTGGGGCGGCGGGCGGCTTGGGGCGAGGGTTTGGGGGCGGCGGCGGCTCCTTTTTTTTTTAAAATTATTACGCGCAGAAAAACAAACAAAAGGAATACTAAACGGACTCCAAAAATCCCGAAATAAATTTCCCCGGCTTCTAAAATCAAGCCGCACAGAATGAACATTTATTTGGCACCTAAATGCAATTTTGAAAAACGCGCATTTTTCCTAAATTCAATAAAATAGCAAATAAAACCAAAAGAAAATCTTATTTGATTTTATCATTTAAATCCTCAATATTTCTTTATTTTGGGAAAGTCATTTTATTCCCTCTCTCATATTTTGATAATAGAAATAATTGAAGATAAAAATAAATAAAATCAAATGATCCTATTTTCAAAATTTGAGAAAACTCAAATATGAAAATAACGAAATCCCCAACTCTCTCTGAGGGTCCTCGAGTTGCGTAGAATTTCTAGGATCAACCCCAAAATGCCAATAAAATATGATATGCAAAGATGATCTATTGTATAACATTTCAAATTGAAAATTTGGGATGTTACAACAATATAGATCAAGTGCAGCTTTCAGAGCTTCTGCCCTTTGTTTGTTAGCTTTCATAAGAATTAAGGAATCATCCGCAAAGAGAAGATTAGTTATCGATGGGGCGTCTCTACAAACTCTTACAATGTCAAATTCTGACTTAGTATGAAGAAAATAGCGACCATTTTACTAGAGAGTCCAGAACGCAAGACGATGCTTTATATGAGCAAACCTGCTCGTACCAGGCCTGGACAAGCCTCAAAGTTGCATTTCCAGGCGTGATTCTTCGCGGATTTTGTCCATGTTTCTTCCTACTACTTCATTGGCCATAAAGGATGTTTCAGGAAAAGGTTGGGCTCACCTAGAGGCTAGAGTCCTTGGATCAAAGGAGAGGTGCTACATCAATGGAGGAGGTTTTGGGAGAGCTCTTGTATATACAACTCCAACCCTAGACGCCACCGTCATTTAATTCGACAACCATCTATTATCCATTTCTCCACATCCAGCCACCGTCCATATCAAAAAGCACTTGGAGGTTGTGCCAAGCATGCATGTCCATCGTTGCAATCTTGGAGGAAGAACGGAAGGGAGTCGCCGTCGAAAGAGCACAGCCGTGGTGCGCGGTCATGTGCCACCGCATCATTTTCACCAACACCCCTTCTCCTTCCCTCATCATGGTCTCCGTGATGGGTTGTAACAACTCTTGAACCCCCTTTGTATGTGATGTTATTTGAGTAATTATTGGCTATGGGTCAGCCAATGCATCATCTATTTATGTGTGCCTTCTCCGTGTTGATTATTTACCTTTGTGGTAACTTAGTGATTGGACGTCCGATCCATCGATGTAGTTGAAAACGTTCAACTCCCTAGGCCACACATGAAGTTGATAGATAGTTGCGCAAACCGAGAGAGCTCCGCGTGACAAGCATCGATATCCTGAGGGAACACAATTATTCTAGAGATCACGATTGTTCATATAACTTATTGCCTTCGTTCCGGTCCTTGTGGTCATGATGTCTTTCTGTTATCCACCATTGGTATGGGATGAGAACAAGGACAATTGAGTTGTCTCAAAATGGTGCGGCTTGAGAGACAATTTATGTGAGATATCGCCACCATCGGTCAATCACCATATCCTATAATGCAAGGAATAGACTTAGCAGTATGTGCTAATGGTCGAAAATCTTAACCCCAATCAGTGCCAAAGCCAAAGGAGGCCGTACCAAAACGCCAGTGTTCTCATCTAAAGCATCACATATTTCTCCGTCGTTTATTTTCTCATTTTACTTTAGTATCTTTTTTTCGTTTGTTATAGTACCTTATTTAAATTCTATCTTTTGAGATTTCCGCGTGAACTATTTTCAAACTCCTGTTTGGGCGTAAGCATAGTTCGGTAAGTCATGACACAACTGCACGGATAGTAGTGACTACCTTTTCACTCTCTGCGGGGTCGACAAAACTTACTTGTCACAAAATTGCTACATTGATGCACTTGTAGGACATCAACGGCTGGTCTGATTCTCCCGTCGATGGACAGTGGCCCTGCATTGATATTAGATAGTGGTCGTGGTGGGGCAACATAGGGGGTGTCCAGAATGGGAAGGTTGGCATGATGGATGGTAGGCTCCGATGTGGTCGTCCCTCCCATCACCGACGCAGATGGAGTTGGTCGTGGCTTTGATCCCCTCCTACTCATCCCTCTTTCCCTGAGATGGTACTTCCTGGTCTTAGATCTAACATTGTTTGAGGTAGAGCAGTCGCTGGCGACTCCACCAGTGGTTGGGGTGCCGGTTCCTTGGTTGGTCTCAGGGTTGCCTGGATGTAGGGTGGCTGCCCTGTCGTGGGGGACGTGGTGTTCGTGGGCGAAGCACGCGGCTTGGGTGTGGGCTGGCGGACACAGTCCTCGGTGTGCGATGTGGTGTCGTGGTGGTGCAACAAGCACTATGGTGTCTAGCGACACCTCGATTGATGAAGGCATGTGTGCGTAGGGATGATTATCTTGTCTGGAACCTACCAGCCGCCAACCACGATCCACAGTCTTTCGGATGCCACCGACATTTGCATCCGCTTTGTCCGCCAACCACGATCAACCGTCTTTCAGATGCCACCGACATAAACCACTATCTGCATCTGCTCCGGATGCTCCGAAGGGGAGATTTATTTATTGTTTGGTTGAAAACGATTGCCTCATGAGTCCACGCTAGTGCTCTCTCGCTCCGGCGCTCCCCTCTCGCTCAGGCGCTCCCCCTTCCCCGCCGGCAGCCACTCCGACCCCAGCGTCCACCCTCTCCCTTCTTCCCCGGGTGCTCAGATCTCCATGGCGTCCGATGGAGGCAGCCCCTCCTCGGTGTCCTCCAGGATGCAGCCCATCGTCTCAGGGCTGGGGCTCTCGGAGTCGTCGGGCTCCGCTGGATCCTCGGCGCGGGTCCGTGAGGCCACACACGATGCTGCACCTACGCCGGTGGCGGGCTCAGTGGTGCGCTGGCGCAGACCCGGCCCTTCCTACAAGGCCATGTGGTGCAGGCGCAAGGCGCTGTAGAAGTAGGCCGGGGCAGGCATATCTGGGCCTCGCTCGCGCTCGCTGTCGTCTTCCCCAGTGAGGTAGGAGGTTCCGGCGGATCTCTTTGGCCTATGCTTCAAGTGTTTCCGGGAGGGCCACCGGAGGGAAGACTGCACCTTCAAGCCTCTGTGCATTCGTTATGGGCTCGAGGGCCACATATCGATGGAGTGCAAGCGGCTGCGCAGCCCCCGTTCGGAGGAAGAGCTCCGACGTGATGCCATGGCCAAGGTGGCGCGCTCCTCTCAATAGCTGCTGCCTGCTCGGCCTGCGAACAGGCTGTCGCCGGCCGCTCGGCAGGCCTCTCCGGCGGAGAGGCCCTCGCCAGCGCCGGCCGACACCGCACCTGTGGGGCTCAGCCAGGCACTGCCAGCCACTGTAGGAGACGTTTGCATCCTTCGCCGCTCTATGAAGATCGATGACCTTGAGCGTCGGCTCAAGCTTGCGGTGGTGGCATACGTCGGCGGGTCCCGACCGCCGGTGTCATGCCTTGATGTTGCGAAGGCCATCGCGACGGAGTTGCGCATCCCGCGCCATCGCTTCTCCGTGCACAAGTACCACTAGGAGGATTTCCTTGTGGTGTTCTCATCACCTGACCTGCGAAACAAGATTCTGGCTGCGGGCTCTGTCGGCCGTGGCGCGTTCAAGCTCTACATTCGCCCATGGCTGAGACAAGCCCAGGCAGTCTCGAGGATGATGCGCACGCAAGTGGATCTCATGATCGAAGGTGTCCCTTCTCACGCCTGGACCTGGGATACAGCGACGGAAATTCTGGGCACGGCGTGCCTGGTGGAGAGTCTCGCGCTGGAAACTACCAATAGGAAGGACCTGTCTCTATTCAAGATGCGTGCTTGGTGTGTGGATCCTGACGGTGTGCCGACGGACAAGCGGATCTGGGTGCCAGAGCCGGAGGTTGATTAGGGACCGGCGACACGGATGCCGACTTCTCAGCAGCTCTTGGAGTACAAGGCACTAATCCACATTAGTCGGAACAGGGATCATGAGGGGCCGGGGACCTGGATGCGGCCGCCCAGCTCTGATGGGAGCGGCCAGAGCAGCTTGCCGGACGACTCAGGAGATTTCTCCGGTTAGGGAGAATGGAGAGTCCTGCCTTGGACGCGGGGTGTGTGCGATCACCACGGCTCGTTCAATGGTCACCACGAAGGCACGTATAGGCAGGCACTTCTGGAGCACGTCGGGCCTTCCAACTGGCGAATCCCTCCCATGGTGGTGGGCGCCACCGCTGTGCACCAGGACTGCCAGGACACCGATGCCTGACTGCAGGATGAGGCCACGCCTGCTAATACTCAGGTGCTTTTTGACCACGTGCCGGTCCCGCAACCACTTTTGTTTGAACTTAGGCAGGAGGATAAGAGCGAAACGAATCAGGAGACTGGAGCCGTTTTGGAGTTCACTGCTAGGGAAATGCTTATACATAGAATTTTACCAGTAGTATCTGTTTTGGAGCCCACGCTACTGATAATTACTAGTAGCGCTTGTTATAAAACGCGCTACTGGTACTACTTTCAGAGGGCACGCTACTGGTAAGTTTATCACGCCACACCACCCGATCAAAATACAGCGTTTGTCGTCTAACCAGCACTACTGCTAAATGAATAGCTAAAGCATAGATGAGACACCCACGCTACTACTGAGCGTGTCCACCGCCGCACCATCTAAAAAAACTCTCTCTGACGAATCTCACCCTCACCCCTCTCGGTCGAGCACCTCTCCCCCACCGCTCGATCTCCTCGCCGCCGCCGCCGCCGCCGCCACCCATGCCGGCCGGTTCCGGCAAGCTCCGGTCGCGCGCAACACGGCCCCAAGCTCCCCAAGCTCCGCCCCTCCCTCCCCTCCGTCCAGATCCGTGCTACAAGGCCTGCACACTTGCCCGCGGCTAGGGTTTCGGGCGCCCCTGTGTTCTTGCTGCCGAGTGCCCAGGTCAGCCGCCGGCCAACGAGCAGAGCCTAACCTTGAGGCCTACATGCGCTTCCTCGTTGACAGCAAGCTCATCTTCCAGATGCCTGAGAACATCGTTGACCGCATCGCCGTCCCATGCTGTGAGTCAGTGCAAGCAAACTCGTCCTTCCATGTGGTTCTGTGTAACTAGTCAATTTGTTGCTGCCTCTAGCTAGTGTGTGGCGGGTTGTGATTTCTTGCTACAGTCTATTTTTGGTCGCAATAATCCATTCATACTTCTTTCTGCTAGACTAAAATCGAATGTACAGACCAAGAGCCAGGATTCAGAGACAGGAAATTACTTGAACTTGTGAAATCCATGGTTGTTTACTTTGACCGCCTTCAGGTATGCAACAAGTAATTTGTGAATGAACAAACAATAGGGGCCTTTAGCTGTATAGTTGTATTAACAGTAACAAGTAACAGTGTGTGGTTACTCAGTTCGAACTGGAAAGCTTTAGCTCAGTAGATGTACTTTGTTTATTCTGCTTAGAACAATAAATGGCGTAACTACTTGAATCTCATAGTGGTTATGCGGCATATTATCTAACCTTTTTATGCCGTAAATTATAGTTCCCTAGGAAGGAGCCGGAACATTTCTTTCATCATTGTTGGCTCGATGCTGCCGATTGACATTTTAGTTATCTCTACCTATCAGATGTCGGCCACACAACATTGCTCTCGTCGATCTCGAAGCACGCGCCGTCGTGGCCTGCCTCCGGCTGCTTCAGCAGGCCAAGGAACCGGAATGCGCCCACACCCGGCGACCTAGGCATCTCCATCGACTGTCCGACGGTTACACCAAGACCACCTCAGCAAGCGCTGCCTCACCCGGCTTCCTCTATTCCACTCCGGCAGAGCTGATGGTAAGCCCCTCCTCTGATCCCTCTCATGCCTTGCTTTCTTGCTTACGAGCCGTGGTAAACTCTGAATTTCGTTGCTTGCTTTCTTTCTTCAGCAGGCCAAGAAACAGGGAGTGCCGACAATAGAACTTGTATGTGCAGTTTCAGTCACTGCTTGCTACTTTCAGTAGCTAAGTAAGTTCAGTTCAGTTGATTCAGTCACTGCTTATTTCTTCAGTAGCTAGATAAGTCCAATTTAGTTGTACTGCTCGTCAACTGAATTGGCCAGAAGTGAGCTTTGTTCTTGCTGCGGCCTTGCATATTTCAGACATCGAGAGTGTAGATCACAGCCTCAAAACCAACATAGTTGAGCAGTACACAAATCAAAATCAAAGAGTTTGTACTGGTAAACTCCATTTTGTAAATCAAGCATGGCAAGTTTTGTAAATGAAATTCAAAGAACTACTAGTAAAGTCAAAATCAAAGAGTTTAACATGGCAAGTTTTGTGTAGTTGAACTTCTCCATTTTGCTTTTGTCTTGCTGGAGTAGTTGTATTGAAATTCAGTTCTGTAAAACTAATGTGATGGGGCTGCTTGATCAGGAGTAATTGGAGTAGTTGTGCAAGTCAGGAGTAGGTTGAATAAATTTTTTCACTTTTCTTAATGTGATGTTGCTGCTGTACTCCCTAATTCACATTGAAATAGGAGTAGTTTCTTAATGTGATGCTGTTGTTGCTTTTACTCCAGCAGTTTTCTGTAGTTGTATTGAAATAGGAGTAGTTTCTAAATGAATCTTTTTCTTTAGTTAAAACTAAATGAAAACTTTTTCAGTTAATCAACTAGTAGACAGCTTAGAGAATCAACTGAGACTGTAGCTGCTGAAAAGAAAGTCAATGATCTAATTACTTCTTCCTCTAAAAAGCAGAAACCTGCTAAAGTTTCCCTCCCCCTTTTACAACTGTTCTGTGTTATGGTGCAACTTCATTTGTATTAAGTTATCATATAGTTGATGAGAAGTTGGATAGAGAGGCAAAAATAAATATATTTATTGTCAGACATCCAACCTGTATATTGCCATTTGTCAGTTTACTTATAGTCCACACTATTTTTATTTTATGCACAAGTACCTTTTTACACACCATCTCACTTTTGGCAATTGTGTTCTCCGTGATCATTCCTTCAGTTGACTGCAAGTACTTGGTACGGGACAATGTAATATTATGAACTTTCAGGAAGTTAGCTCGCGTGCGGCGGCTGCGGCGGCGACGGCGACATCGACATCGACGGGGCTGCGGCGGCGACGACGACATCATCGTCACGGTGGTGCGGTGGTGACTACGACATCAACACCATCAACACGGGCTTGTGGAGGCGCTGATGCCGACGACCTATATGCGTGGTATATATTGTGTGTGTGCGCGCGCACATGTGCGCGTGTGTGGGTGTGCGTGTGTTAATTATCTACATCAGATATGTATGATTGATGATTGACTGTTTGCATAACATGTACGTATTGTGAAATGCATGTCTAAGCTGAAATAGGTAGACTTTTATTTTTTTAAATCCTAATTTGTTACTAGTAGCGTGGGTGTATCATAGAAGCGCTACTGCTATTCCTTTACTAGTAGCGTGGGTGTGGAATACTAGTAGCGTGGGGCACCAGCGCTACTGGTATGTCTGTTTAGCTGTAGCATGGGGTAAAACACACGCTACTGCTAAAAATAGTTGTAGCGTCATAGCAGTAGCGTGGGAACCTACGCTACTGGTAGTCCAAAAACCCACGCTACTGGTAAGGTTTTTCCTAGTAGTGGTTGGCTAAGCTGGGCCACTTGCGACCGTGATTGACAACAGGACAGCTCTAGAAGGGTTGGTGGATCCCGAGGAGATCAGGTCGGGGACATCGATTGCAGCAGAACAGACCGTTGGTGGTTAGGTGCTGGCCAACCGTGACTCGACTCTGGTCGTGTTGGGCCAGGGCGAGGCAGATCGCGCGGACGCCACACTGGCGCACGTCCTGGCGGTGGGACCACAGGAGCGGGAGGATATGGGCCCGACGGCACCACATGTGGCTGGCCGAGGGGACCCAACATCGGATACCTTGCACATCGCGCCCGAGGCGGATACTGGGGCAACCGACCCACATGCTGGAGGACAGCTGGCTCTCGAGGTCGCGCGGGAGCTGGGACCCGCGGACCCTGGTGCTGAGGTGACCACATACGGTGCATGCATGCACGACGAGGCCCTGGAAATCACTGTGCCGCAGCTGGGAGGGAGGGATGCTTGCGCTTTGGACACGCCCCTGTCCAACAAGGACATCATCGCCCATGGAAACATCAAAACTTTCTGCGCCAGACTTCTTAAGAAGCTTGCTCCACCGCTGCTCAAGGAATTTGAAGGGCTGCGAGGGGTCCGTGCCGGCCAGGACCCATTCACACCGTGGCGTGCCACCAGATCAGGGTGCTCGATTGGACAGAGGAGGACTAAAGTGTCGGCAGCTGAAGCGGTCTTGCTAAAGGCGTTGGGCTTTGATTGTGATGATCTGGCGGTCTGGGAAGATGCGCTAGATCAGCTTCACACGGTGTTTGACTCACCACTCCAGGAGACACAGCTGAGAGCAATCGTGGCGATCTTTAGGAAGGCGATACCACTAGACCTAGGAGGTGACTTGGAGAGTGCGTCACCTATCATGGTTTAGACGCAGGGGGCCGGTCGACGTGGAGGCGCTCCTGGCCATGTCGTATGCAGGAATGGAGTTGGTCTGTTGGAACGTGCGTGGTCTAAATGGACCAGCTAGGAGGAAGACTTTACGCGAATTGGTAGATTCTTTACATGTGGTGATCTGTTGTATCCTAGAGACCAAACTTGAAAGGGTGGACCAGTGCACGACTCTGCAATGTATGGGGCCTACTTATGATGGCTACACCTATTTACCGGCGTCTAATACTAGGGAAGGGATTTTTATCGCTTGGGACTCCACCAGGGTGCAATTGACAAATCATGTCAATGATACCCATTCCATCACTAGCTATGTTTCCCCCGTGGGAGGCATGCCATTTTGAGGTTTGACTGCGCCCAGGAGACTCGGTTGCTCACTCATGAGGAGAGGTGGATCAGGAGAACCATCAAGCAGCTCGTGCTGGGGCTGGCCTCGCTGGAAAGAACAATCACTCGCCTGAGATCTCGCATTACTTGGCTTAGGGAAGGATTTGCAAATACCCAGCTTTTCCACTTGGTTGCGAATGGTAGGAGGACGAAGAACTACATACTGTCCCTCTTGGTGGATGGGCACATTGTCACGGACCAAGCTGAGAAGGAGGTGGCGTTTCATGAGGCATACAAAGAGCTCCTCGGGAAGGATGTCGCGCGTGAGCTCACCTTGGACCTGGACGCGCTCGACATTGCTAGACTAGACTTATCGGAGTAGGATCAAATCTTTAGTGAGGAGGAAATTTGGACGATGGTCAAGGGCATGCCGACTTACCGAGCGCCGGGGCCGGATGGCTTCATTGGCCTCTTCTTCCAAAAGGCCTGGGAGATCATTAAGGCGGACCTAATTGCGGCGGTGCACAAACTATTCATTGGGAACGGGAGAGGTTTCGGCAGGTTGAACCAAGCTTTGATCACCTTGATCCCAAAAACCCCGGAGGCCTCCACGACAAATGATTGTCGACCCATATGCCTTGTGCATAGCCTTTCGAAGATTTCATCCAAGCTCTTAGAAAATAGGCTCAGTCCTCGCATGGGAGAGCTACTTCATGTTAACCAATCGACGTTCATCAAGGGGAGGAGCATCCACGACAACTTCTTGCTCGTTAGGCAAATGGCCTGTGGTCTGCACCAAAGAAAGGCCAAAGGAGTAATGCTCAAGCTGGACATCTCTAAAGCTTTTGACTCGCTATCATGGCCTTTTCTTTTTGAGGTTCTACGCGCGAAAGGGTTCTCAGAGAGATGGATCTCATGGATCGGCACTTTGCTTACATCTGCTAGCTCGAGAGTCATGGTCAATGGATGTGCTGGCGCAAAGTTTATGCATGCCAAGGGGCTTCAGCAAGGGGATCTGGCCTCCCCCTTGCTTTTCATCATAGCTATGGATGTTCTCACCTCGCTTGTCATCAAGGCGCATGAGCACGGGGTTCTCAGCCCTATCACCGGCTGTAACCCAATGCAGAGACTTTCCTTGTATGCGGACGGCATGCTCCTCTACATCAGGCCTACCAGATCGGATCTGCAACTGGTGAAGGACCTGCTTGGTATCTTTGGAGCGGCTTCTGGTTAGAAAGTGAATTTTGCCAAGTCTGCGGCAATTCTGATTAGATTAGAGGAGGGTGATGTGGAGCTGGTCAGGAATGCTCTACCGTGGAAGATTGACTCGTTTCCGTGCAAATACCTTGGGCTACAGTTAGGCATCAAGCAACTCAAGAGGAATGAGTGGCACCCGATAGTTGACACTGCACTTCACATTATGCCCGACTGGCAACGCGGCCTAGTCACCAGGCCGGGTCGGCTCATCTTGGTTAACCAAGTCATGAGAGCTAGGCCAACGCACCACCTGATGGTGGCTGAGGCGCCCAAGTGGGCCCTGGAACAAGTTCATACGGGTTGTCACGCTTTTTTCTGGGCCGGCACGGAAGCTGTAAGCGGAGGCAAATGTGTGGTATCTTGGAAGAGGGTATGTCGCCCCAAGCAGCTCGGAGGGTTGGGCATCATTGATCTCCACAAGCACGGTATCACGGTGAGACTGAGGTGGGGATGGCTAAGGAGGACGGACCCGTCTAGACCATGGCAGGACCTAAATCTCACCGCAGACAAGCAGGTGGCGCAGGCTTTTGGGAGCCTAGTACAATGGCGGGTCGGAAACGGAGGGCACACCCTTTTATAGAGAGATAGATGGTTCAACGGAGGTACGACAGCTGAGATTGCGCCCTTGGTGGTGGCCAGAGTCAGGACGCAGGTGGCAAACAAACGCCTTATCAGAGATGGGCTTTGTATGCACGCCTGGACAAATGACATCACTGGGGACCTTGACACTGACGCTCTTGCACAGTTCATACGGCTATGGGAGTTTCTGATGGATGCGCAATTGGACCCGTAGTTAGAGGACACTCCGCTTTGGGCCTGGAATGAGTTCGGCAGCTACTCGGCATCCTCGGCGTACACGGTGCTATGTATGGGAGGGATACGGTTCCACTCCTTCGCGGCCATCTAGAAATGTTGGGCATCGCTATCCTGTCGAATCTTCATGTGGCTTGCGGTGAAATATCGTCTTTGGACTTCGGACAGGAGAACTAGGCACGGTTAGACAGTTACTGGATACGGATTACTTGGATGAAAAAATCTTTAAACGACCAGAAGGACGGGTTAAACAGTTTGAGGCGAGGTGGTTGAAGGAAGAGACAGTTACTGAAATTGTTAAGGCATCTTGGGAGAAAGCAAGACTTGCCGGGATTGGACCATCACTTGCTGATCGTACGAGAGCAGTACATGCCGATCTACATACATGGGACCGGGAAACTCTAAAGGGACCAAAGGTGAGAATTAGAAAATTAAAAAAAGAATTGGAGAGATTAAGGTGGGGCCCATTAAATATGGAGTCTCAAGGTCGTCAGAAGGAAATTATTGTGCTAATTGAAAATATCTTGGATCAAGAGGAAATTTTCTGGTTACAAAGAGGACGGGCAAACTGGTTGATGCATGGGGATCGTAATACGTATTTTTTCCATAATGCTGCCACAGCTAGGAAAAAAAGGAATAATATAAAGAAACTATTAGATGAGTCTGGAAAATGGTTAACAGAAAAGGAGTTGACGAATCACATAACTGAATATTTCACAAAGCTTTTCACATCGGAAGTTCAGCATCCGAATCAAGAAGTTTTATCAATTGTGCGTAAGAGAGTGTCAAACGAAATGAAGAATGCTCTACTTGCTCCTTATACCGCAGAAGATGTTCGCAAGGCTTTATTTGATATTGGGGACTTGAAAGCTCCAGGACCAGATGGACTCCACGCTATCTTCTATAAAAGGTTCTGGCCCATGCTAGGGGAAGACCTAATTGAGGAGGTTCTGAAAGCAATCAACACATGTACTATCCCGGATGGTTGGAATGATACTGCAATCGTGATGATTCCCAAGATTAACACACCAGAAAAGGTATCCCAATTTAGGCCGATCAGCTTATGTAATGTGGTATACAAAATAATTGCAAAAATGGTGGCCTCTCGATTGAAGATCCTTCTACCAGAAATTATTAGTCCAACACAAAGTGCTTTTGTACCAGGAAGATTGATAACCGATAATATTTTAGTGGCCCTATGAATGTTTTCACACAATCAAGAACAAAAGAGAGGGTAGAGAGGGCTTGTGTGCTATAAAACTTGACATGCACAAAGCCTACGATAGAGTCGAGTGGGCTTTTCTGAAGGAGATTATGCTGAAATTGGGTTTCCGTCGAGAGTGGGTTAATTTGATTATGCAATGCGTCACAACAGTAGAATACAAAGTAAGGATAAATGCAGAGGAAAGTGAGAGTTTTAAGCCTACTAGAGGGTTGAGACAGGGGGACCCGCTATCACCTTACCTATTCCTGCTGTGCACAGAAGGGTTGAATGCCTTGCTCTCGCATGCTGAGGAGAATGGGAACATTTCAGGAGTTAAAGTCTGTAGAGATGCCCCACCAGTAACTAATCTCCTCTTTGCGGATGACTCGTTGATCTTGATGAAAGCCAACCAACATAATGCGGCGGCCCTGAAATCAGCACTAGATTTATATTGTGCGGCGTCGGGACAGCTGGTAAGCGTGGAAAAGTCTAGTATTTTCTTTAGCCCCAATACAAAGGTAGAGGTCAGAGAACACTTGTGTACAATGCTCAATATAATGATGGAGGCCCTGAATGAAAAATACTTGGGCTTGCCAGCAAATGTGGGCGTTGATAAAACAGACTGCTTTAAATTTCTGATTGAACGTATTGTTAAGAAAATTAGTGGTTGGAAGGAAAAACTACTATCTGCCGGGGGGAAGGAGATCCTGCTCAAGGCTGTGATCCAAGCCATACATACCTACGCAATGTCGGTCTTTAAAATTCCTAAAAAAAATTGTAAAGGAATCATTGACGCGATAACGCATTTCTAGTGGGGAGATGAGGAGAACCAGAGGAGGATGCACTGGATGGCCTGGTGGAAAATGTGTGTACCAAAAACCCAAGGAGGAATGGGATTCCGTGATATCCACTGTTTCAACCTGGCTCTGCTGGCCAAATGTGTGCCACTATTCTAAGGGCCAAATACTACCTTGATGGCGATTTGCTGAATTCCAAGCCAAAACATGGTGCTTCCTTCACCTGGCAAAGCATTATGGCAGGCATTACTACTCTGAAACGCGGCTATATTTGGCGAGTGGGAAACGGACATAACATCAACATTTGGGAAGATGCATGGATCCCAAATTGTGCCACTAGGAAGATTGTGACTCCTAGGAGGGGACAATTGTTATCAAGAGTGGTTGATCTGATTGACCCTGTTTCCAATATTTGGGATGAGGACCTGATTAGATAAACTATGTGGCCCATTGACGCTGAATGGATTCTTAAAATCCCTCTTTCGCAACATAACATGTCAGATTTCATTGCTTGGAGTTATACGAAAAATGGTATGTTCTCGGTACAGTCTGCTTATTCCATGGAGTGGAATGATCAGTACGGCAGTAAACTAAAACACTCTAACGGGATGGGGCGAACCACAACTAACCCTATTTGGTGTCAGATATGGAAATTATCCTGTCCGGCAAAAGTCAAAATTTTTATATGGCGTACGTTACATGGCACTCTCCCATGTCGGGCAACACTTGCTAATAGACACATGAAGGTCTCGCCCCTTTGTCCTACTTTCTCTCAGGGTGTAGAAGACACGAAGCATATGCTTTTCCTATGTAATAAAGCAAAGGAGGTTTGGAAGAGGCTAGGAATAGATGAGATTATTGATAGAGCTTGTGAGGTTGATCGTGCTGGAGAGGCGATACTGGAATACCTTTTAGTTCTTCCAGATCAAGATTTGCGTATTATGGGGTACCAAAATATACGAGAAATGATAGCTATTTCAGCTTGGTATCTATGGTGGGAGAGAAGGAAATTAGTGCACAAGGAAACAACTCAGAATGCAACTCAGATATCAATGGGGATCATAGCCCTCACATACAATTTTGTAAATGCATCATCTTCAAAGGCGTCCATGAAAAAAGGGGGTTGGCATTGTCCCCCAAGGGGTTTCGTGAAACTCAATGTTGACGCCTCTTTGACCATGCCATGTTGAAGGGTACGATGGGGGCGGTTTTGCGAGACGACAAAGGTAGGTTTATTGCAGGAGGAAATGAAAAGATTGACCATTGTGTGGATGTTCTGATGGCAGAAGCTTTAGCCCTCAAATTTGGACTAACACTAGCGCAAAGGGCAGGGTGCAACCGCCTAATCATCAACTCAGATAATCTGGAGGTGATTGAGACCATGCAGGATGGAGGACAGTCAACGGGTGCGGCAGCGGCAATTTTCGATGACTGCTTCCACTACGCATGTGATTTTATCGTGACTAGATTCGAACATTGTAATAGAGAGGCAAATAGAGTAGCACATGAACTTGCTAAGTTAGCTAGATTTTCTTCAACTTCAGATTGGTTCGAGGAGCCTATCAATGAAATTGTACTCTTCCTCACAAACGATGTATTGGTTATTTCTAATGAATAAAGTTTCATTTTATTCAAAAAAATACAAGACCAAGCATCCCCATGCTACCTCTGTGACCATGACGAGGATACCATGGACCACATCCTGCTACAGTGTATGTATGCCAGGCACGTGTGGTATCTTTGTTTCACCAGGATCGGCGTGGATCAAACACTATGCCCCATGTCGCAGTCCCAGATCACAGATTGGTGGGGCAAGGTGAGGAAGCGGATGGTCAAGAGGAGCAGGAAAGGCTTCGACATGGTTGTAATGTTAATTTGTTGGTCGCTGTGGAAGCAGAGAAACGCTAGGGTCTTTGGTAGGAGTGGCACGTTAGATGTTTTCGGCGTGATTGAGGCTATCTTTCAGGAACTGTATTACTGGAAGGAGGCTGGAGTGACTGGAGTGGCGCACATAGTCGAGTAGTACGTAGTGTATTGGGAGTGAAGTGGAGGCGGTGTCATGGTCGACTTGTGACCACATGACTAGCAACTAATCTTCTCTTGTACATATTTTCTCCCCTTCTATAAAGCTATGGTACGCCTTTGGCATACCCTCGAAAAAAACGATCGCCTGATCTAGTTTTTAGCTTTTCTAAAGCTCACTAGCTTCATTAAAATAAGATTTGAATGCTACTGAAAAAATCACTTCCGTCGGACTATTACATACCAAAAAAATAGGACGCTGATAACGCGTTGACGTTCGGGCTATAGGGTGGCCGCGCCGAACGACCCCGTTCGGACTGGTAGCGGATCAAGCCAAACGAAAACATTCAGACATGATCGCTTATCCCCCGAACGACCCCAATCAGCGCGTCCCCTATGCACCTGGTCAGCGCGCGACCCTGACCATGGCACGTCCCACCCGAGGTCATCACCCACCTCCATCCATCCGGATACCCTCCCGAACCCCTCACAGTCCCTTCTTCCTCTCCATCGGCGGCCTGAGACTCCCTCAAGTTGCCATGGCAAGATTCAAATATCTGTAGGCCAATTCGAGCCACCGACCAGGTGAATTCCTCACCCATCCCTTCTGGTCCCCGTCATCCCCATCTCCGCCGCCGGGCACGTGTATCCATTAAGTTGCCATGGCAAGATCGATGACTTGTAGCCCAAATTGAGCCGCCGGCCACATGAATCCCTTACCCCCTTCTTCGCGAGCACCATCCACATCACCCCACCCGCACCCCACCATCTCCTACCCTTCCCATGAACCACTGATCTGTAGGGGGGAAACTACCATGGCAAGATCTGGGAATATGTAGGACGTGGTTGGTACCGATCTTGCCACATGTAGGTAGTGGCAGTGCATCTAGACTAGGATATGGTTGGGAGATCGACAACAGTTGCCATCCTAAGAGGTGATGGTAGTGATGCAATGCAGGTGTTCAAACAAAATTGTTTCCATGTCCGTGATGTGGTTGTAGCCATGTGTGAAGGAAATATGCCCTAGAGGCAATAATAAAGTTGTTATTTATATTTACTTATATCATGATAAATGTTTATTATTCATGCTAGAATTGTATTAACCGGAAACTTAGTACATGTGTGAATACATAGACAAACAGAGTGTCCCTAGTATGCCTCTACTTGACTAGCTCATTAATCAAAGATGGTTAAGTTTCCTAGCCATGGACATGTGTTGTCATTTGATGAACGGGATCACATCATTATAGAATGATGTGATGGACAAGACCCATCCGTTAACTTAGCATAATGATCGTTCGGTTTTATTGCTACTACTTTCTTCAGAACTTATACAAGTTCCTCTGACTATGAGATTATGCAACTCCCGAATACCGGAGGAACACCTTGTGTCCTATCAAACGTCACAACATAAGTGGGTGATTATAAAGATGCTCTATCGGTGTCTCCGATGGTGTTTGTTGAGTTGGCATAGATTGAGATTAGGATTTCTCACTCCGTGTATCGGAGAGGTATCTCTGGGCCCTCTCGGTAATGTACATCACTATAAGCCTTGCAAGCAATGTAGCTAATGAGTTAGTTACGGGATGTAGCATTGCGGAACGAGTAAAGAGACTTGCCGGTAACGAGATTGAACTAAGTATTGAGATACGGACGATCGAAATGTCGGGCAAGTAACATACCGATGACAAAGGGAACAACGTATATCGTTATGCGGTTTGACCGATAAAGATCTTCGTAGAATATGTAGGAACCAATATGAGCATCCAGGTTCCACTATTGGTTATTGACCAGAGACATGTCTCGGTCATGTCTACATAGTTCTCGAACCCGTAGGGTCTGCACGCTTAATGTTCGGTGACGATCGGTATTACGAGTTTGTGTGTTTTGATGTACCGAAGGTAGTTTGGAGTCCCAGATTTGATCACGGACATGACGAGGAGTCTCGAAATGGTCGAGACGTAAAGATCGATATATGGGAAGCCTATGTTTGGACATTGGAATGGTTCCGGGTGAAATCGGGAGTATACCGGAGCGCCGGGAGGTTATCGGAACCCCCCGGGAGGTATATGGGCCTTATTGGGCCTTAGTGGAAGAGAGGGAAAAGAAGCAAAGGAGGGGGCGCCCCCCCAAGCCCAATCCAAATTGGGAGGGGGGCGGCCCCCCTTTCCTTCCTTCTTCCTCCTCCTTCCTTCTCCCCTAGAACCAACAAAGGGAAGGGGGGAATCCTACTCCCGGTGGGAGTAGGACTCCCTTGGGGCGTGCCTAGAGAGGCCGGCCCCTCCCCCTCCTCCACTCCTTTATATACGGGGGAGGGGGGCACCCCATAGACACACAAGTTGATCATTGATCTTTAGCCGTGTGCGGTGCCCCCCTCCACCATAATCCACCTCGGTAATATCGTAGCGGTGCTTAGGCGAAGCCCTGTTCCGGTAGCAACATCATCACTGTCATCACGCCGTCGTGATGACGAAGCTCTCCCTCGAAGCTCTACTGGATGATGAGTTCGCGAGACGTCATCGAGCCGAACGTGTGCAGATCGCGGAGGTGTCGTATCTTCGGTACTAGATCGGTCGATCGTGAAGACGTACGACTACATCAACCGTATTGTCATAACGCTTCCGCTTATGGTCTACGAGGGTACGTAAACGATACTCTCCCCTCTCGTTGATGTACATCACCATGATCTTGCGTGTGCGTTGGAATTTTTTTGAAATTACTGTGTTCCCCAACAGTGGCATCCGAGCCAGGTTTATGCGTAGATGTTATATGCACGAGTAGAACACAAAGGAGTTGTGGGCGCGGGTATATACATATTGCTTGCCGTCACTAGTTGATTCTTGATTCGGCGGCATTGTTGGATGAAGTGGCCCAAACCAACATTACGCTACGCCTACGCGAGACTGGTTCTACCGATGTGCTTCACACACAGGTGGCTAGTGGGTGTCTGTTTCGCTAGCTTTAGTTGAATCGGATTCAATGAATAGGGTTCTTTCTGAAGATCAAAAAGCAATCACTATACCGCGTTGTGGTATTTTGATGCGTAGGTAAGAACGGTTCTTGCTCAGCCCGTAGCAGCCACCCTAAACTTGCAACAACAAAGTAGAGGACGTCTAACTTGTTTTTGCAGGGCATGTTGTGATGTGATATGGTCAAGACATGATGCTAAATTTTATTGTATGAGATGATCATGTTTTGTAACACAGTTATCGGCAACTGGCAGGAGCCATATGGTTGTCGCTTTATTGTATGAAATGCAATCACCATGTAATTGCTTTACTTTATCACTAAGCGATAGCGATAGTCATAGAAGCAATAGTTGGTGAGACGACAACGATGCTTCGATGGAGATCAATGCTTTAAGGCGGTGACGATGGTGATCATGACGGTGCTTTGGAGATGGAGATCAAAGGCACAAGATGATGACGGCCATATCATATCACTTATATTGATTCCATGTGATGTTTATCCTTTATGCATCTTATTTTGCTTAGTTCGGCGGTAGCATTATAAGATGATCTCACTAAATTTCAAGGTATAAACGTTCTCCTTGAGTATGCACCATTTCTACAGTTCATCATGCCGAGACACCACGTGATGATCGGGTGTGATAAGCTCTACGTTCACATACAACGGGTGCAAGCCAGTTTTGCACACACAGAATACTCGGGTTAAACTTGACGAGCCTAGCATATGCAGATATGGCCTCGGAACACTGGAGACCGAAAGGTCGAGCTGAATCATATGGTAGATATGATCAACATAGTGATGTTCACCATTGAAAACTACTCCATCTCACGTGATGATCGGACATGGTTTAGTTGATTTGGATCACGTGATCATTTAGATGACTAGAGGGGTGTCTATCTAAGTGGGAGTTCTTAAGTAATATGATTAATTGAACTTTAATTTATCATGAACTTAGTCCTGATAGTATTTGCATAACTATGTTGTAGATCAATAGCTCGCGATGTAGCTCCCCGTTTATTTTTGATATGTTCCTAGAGAAAAACTATGTTGAAAGATGATAGTAGCAATGGTGCGGACTAGGTCCATGATCTGAGGATTATCCTAATTGTTGCACAGAAGAATTATGTCCTTGATGCACCACTAGGTGACGGACCTATTGCAGGAGTAGATACATACATTATGAATGTTTGGTAAAGCTCGGTATGATGACTACTTGATAGTTTAGTGCACCATGCTTTACGGCTTAGAACCGGGACTTCAAAAATGTTTTGAACGCCACAGAGCATATAAGATGTTCTAAGAGTTGAAATTGGTATTTCGTACTCATGCCTGTGTCGAGAGGTAGAATACCTCTGACAGTACTTTGCCTACAAGATGGAGGAGAATAGCTCAACTAGTGAGCATGTGCTCAGGTTGTCTGGGTACTACAATTGCTTGAATCAAGTGGGAGTTAATCTTCCAGATAAGATTGTAATTGACAAAGTTCTCTAGTCACTATCACCAAGTTACTAGAACTTACACTACAAAAAAAAGACACATCCGTGACATTTTGGGCCAAACGAATTTTTTTCTGTCATACATATGACACTTCTATGACGATAATTGTGACAAAACCTGGTATCATCATAGATGTGGTGGGCTCCTACTTCTATGACAAAAAATCATGACAGAAAATGGGCTTTTCGTCCTGGGCGGGCCGGAGACGCAGCTGCATGACATTCTTTGGGCCGTCCATGACGGAAAAAACCGTGGTAGAAGCGAGGGGGAGGAAAATTTCGGGGAGTTCCCGGTTACGGTGGGAGGTCAGGGGCCGAGCGATGCGCGTTTCTCTCGTACACGTACGCGTGTGTGTGCGAGGCATTGGCTCTAACTGAACCCGAGCGAGGCGTTGGGATCTAACTGAACCCGAGCGATTGCACTGCAGGCTACGCGTTACTGAACCCGAGCGATCGATCGATGGCTGTTAACTGAACCCGATTGAGCGATTCCTTCGCTACTGCTGCTAACTGAAGCCGATCGATGGGATGAACAGTGAGCGTTGCGGGGGGGTTTGGATGAACAGTGAGAATTGGCGTTGCCTCTGGATGAACAGGACCCCGTGGTGTGGTGGAGGGCTGGATGAACAGTAGACGGTGGAGGGGTGCCCATGGAGGGGTGGATGAACAGGACCCCGTGGTGTGGAGGGCTGGATGAACAGTAGACGGTGGAGGGGTGGTTGGACAGGACCCCGTGGTGTGGAGGGCTGGATGAACAGTAGACGGTGGAGGGGTGCCCGTGGAGGGGTGGTTGAATAGGAACTCATGGTGTGGAGGGCTGGATGAACAGTAGACGATGGAGGGGTGGTTGAACAGTAGCCGATGGAGTAGCGTGCGGTGGAGGCTGGATGAACAGGAGCCCGTGGAGGCTGGAGGAGGTCGACGGTGGAGATGAACAGTATCCCATGGAGTCCCGTTTTGCGGTACGCCACACCCCTCCTGATGAACAGGACCCCCATTTCGACCGTAGCTGTAACGCCCTCGATGCGGCTATAGCTCCCACGTGTCGAGGCACGACTTAGAGACATAACCGCATTGAAAGCAATGTCGCAAGTTAGGCAATCTTCACAACATCCCATGTAATATATAGATAATAAAAGGGGAGGTACATAGTTGTCTTACACTCGCCACGTCAATCAGAGTACATAAATAGCATTACAACATTCAAACACTCATGGCCCGACTACGGTGCCAAAATGAAAGATAACCCAACATGAGACACGGCCCCGATCACCCCAACCGGGCACCACTACCGATCATCAGGGAAAGACACGTAGTATCGGCGTGAGTCCTCGTCAAACTCCCACTTGAGCTCAAGCGCGCCATCTGGAGCGGAATCATCAGGCCCTGCATCTGGTTTGGAAGTAATCTGTGAGCCACAAGGACTCAGCAATCTCGCACCCTCGCGATCAAGACTATTTAAGCTTAAAGGGTAAGGCAAGGAAAATATGTGGAGCTGCAGCAAGCGACTAGCATATATGGTGGCTAACCTGTTCGCAAAAGAGAGCGAGAAGAGGAGGCAAAGCGCGAGCGAGTAACTAAAGGACAACCTGCGCAAGCATTACTCCAACACCGTGTTCACTTCCCGGACTCCGCCGAGAAGAGACCATCACGGTAACTCACACTGTTGATACATTTTAATTAAGTTAAGGTTCAAGTTATCTACAACCGGACATTAACAAATTCCCATCTGCCCATAACCGCGGGCACGGCTTTTGAAAGTTCAAATCCCTGCAGGGGAGTCCCAACTTAGCCCATGACAAGCTCTCACAGTCAACAAAGGAATAGACCTCCTCCCGAGACGTTCCGATCAGACTCGGTATCTCGATTCTACAAGACACTTTGACAAGTTAAAACAAATCCAGCAACACCACCCAGATGTGCCGACAAATCCCGATAGGAACTGCACATATCTCGTTCTCAGGGCACACCGGTTGAGCAAGACGTCGGGTAGGCCAGCCCAGAGTTGCCCCTGGTAGCCCCGGACATCGCTCGGTTGGACCAACACTCAGAGGAGCACTGGCCCGGGGGGGGGGCTAAAATAAGATGACCCTCGGGCTCCAGAAACCCAAGGGAAAAAGAGGCTAGGTGGCAAATGGTAAAACCAAGGTTGGGCATTGCTGGAAAAGCTTTAATCAAGGCGAACTATCAAGGGGTTCCCATTATCACCCAACCGCGTAAGGAACGCAAAATCCGGGAACATAACACCGATATGACGGAAACTAGGGCGGCAAGAGTGGAACAAAACACTAGGCGAGAGGCCGAGCCTTCCACCCTTTACCAAGTATATAGATGCATTAAGATAACATGGTAATATAATGATATCCCAACAAGTAAATACTGTTCCAACAAGGAACGGTCTCCAATCTTCACCTGCAACTAGCAACGCTATAAGAGGGGCTGAGCAAAGCGGTGACATAGCCAATCAACGGTTTGCTAGGACATGGTGGGTTAGAGGTTTGACATGGCAATTTGGGAGGCATGATAAGCAAGTGGTAGGCATCGTAGCATAGGCATAGCAAAAGAGCGAGCATTTAGCAAAGCAAAGATAGTAGTGATTTCGAGGGTATGATCATCTTGCCTGCACAGTTGTCAGAGTTGACTGGATCCTCGAAAGCAAACTCAACGGGCTCCTCGTTAGCGAACTCGTCTCCCGGCTCTACCCAAACAATACAAACAAGCAACAATCAACCACG